>NW_025765302.1:0-203338 GCF_003918875.1 Haliotis rubra | reverse complement strand
CACTACTGAATACGGATTATAGTTTCGAATCAAAGAGCATACTCAGAAGCGTTTTGTTTTCTTTGTTGTTTACTAGTTATTAAATAAATACATTGAAATAATGAATAGATCTTATAATCAACATGTTTACATAGGGATGGTGTCTTTGGGCATCGTTTCAGATTATGGCAGCTACGTAACTCCATTGCTTTCTCACTGCACAAAACATGAAACCACCAAAATATTTGTTCTACGTACGAAATGAGTATGAAGCGAGTTGGAACTAAAGGCATTAATTCTAGTTTTTTGATTTACGCACCCTCTCGGAGGACAATCATCTTACAGTACTTTAAAAGGCCAACCCCCTTTGTGGAGAATACCTTTGAAGATCAAAGGGAAACTGTGCAATGAAAACTTTTTCTTGTAATTTTCAGAAATGAAAATAGAAACGACAAAATAATTTCCACAACCGTAAGAAGTATCTGCTAAACTTCACAATCTTTGAGATACAATCAAACATGCTGTTGTAACGAGAATTTCAATTATTCTTGCTCCAGAAGTTGTTTGCATGTGTCTCTGATGGGTGCGACCGGTGGGGCAAGAATTACGCTAGCTAACCTTTTCGTGTGCTATAATACGTATTTGCACCTTCTCGTGTATCTTTAATTGATAGTGATTCACGTACACTAACATCGTATCGCATGACATCAATCACAGGATTATCTGGTCCGCTTATCTACAGACCACCGTCATACAGAGGTAACATAGCTGTGTGCGGCGTTAAACAGGCACATACATATTCGTTATTCGTTATACAGCCGGATTTGTGTAACGCCGTTCTTGGTTATATGTCTGAGAATATTTACATGACTGGAGTCTGGAACTATAATTGCAGTGATCACCCTTCTGAACAGCAGTTTACTTCGTTGCATCAATGACCAATCCCACAGCATCTGTGCCCTCTTATGCACACATTGAAGGCTGTGCATGTCGCATTGGACGTCGTCATTAAATCTGCAGTATTGTCTGCCAGATTGTGTTTTCTTCGTGTTTGGGAAGAGATGAAGATGTTGCAATACCTATGTTTACATAATCCCTTCAGATGGTGATGATTTTTGACAAATTCCGCCATGAATTAAAAAGAACACAATTTCTACGATTAAAAATCACGATACGAATAAACATACTTTCAATGACATGGTTTTACATACCGTCTTTGTGGTAGCGCAGACAGACAGCAATGATTGGTAGAGATTCGGATCATGGATCATGTATCATCGGGGGCAGGGGTTGTCATGTATCTTAGGGACGGTCCCTATTCCTGATTTTTATTTACCTCACATTACAAAATAAACAAAATTAATACTGGACATTGATTATGTACCAAAAGTAAGTGACCCCCTGCATGTCACGTACAAAATCAATGCCCTTTCCGACTCTTATACAGCTGCTGTAGCTATTGATGCCGCTGTCTTGCTGAACTGGATATATGTCCAACTATTGAAAGAGCAAAATATAGCCATTACACATTTAGTTATTTTGCTTCTGTATTCAATCTACAAGTGAAAAAAAATACTAAAAATAACATTACAGTAGAAGTAAAGCATGCTGCATCTGAAAAACAAAGTTGAAGTTAAATCGTCCATACAGTGATGGACTATTGAAACATTAGCATACGATGGTCATAACAACCAATTTGAACAGTAGAAGCATTCATAAAATAGTCGCATGTCCCTTAACAGCAACCATATATTTTGTCTGATCAGTCAATTTTAAATTTGTCTACCACGGGTATATGCTCAGTGTATAAGCTTCATAGAAACGTAGTCTTTCTGACCAACGACTGCTTGCCCCGAATCAACGAAAGCTAAAGACATAACTTGCATAAAGAGGAATTGATATGCATGACTCCACTTACTCACCCCTTTCGTGAAACAAAGCAACATGACTATGGTGCTGATGACAACGTATTATCACATAACCAGTATTAATGCATCTGCTGTTAGGGGAGAGAAGACAGCCCTTCATGTCACCATTGGGCACAGCTTTTCGATGTACCTGAGGGATGTTCGAAATAAAGTGAGCGAAAAGGGTTTTTTATGCTGCATTCAACAATATTCCGGCGGTCTAAAGATTAATCGAAGATCTGGACCAGTCAAACCAGCGATTAACAGCATGAGCATCGATCCCGTTAGTCGCGTCTTCCGACAAGCACTTAAGCTTACTGAAGATCAACTCTAACCCGTGAAAAATATAATATTACAAACATTCTATAAATATTCTGAAGTATTTGATAGAAAACGAGAGAGATATTTACCTACCTTTCATGGGCTTGTATCCCTCTGAAGTGAGTTTCTTTTCCACACGTTTACACACGGTGCGGCATGAATCAAAGGGATGCGGGAAGCGTAAACTAATTAGGGCTAATTGAGTTGAAGATGTCACTTGTTTGTTATTTAATTAGCATTAAAGAAGAAGAATTTAATTAGGAAATACCTAATGTTACGACTTAACACTACTGAATACGGATTATAGTTTCGAATCAAAACATACTCAGAAGCGTTTTGTTTTCTTTGTTGTTACTAGTTATTAAATAAATACATTGAAATAATGAATAGATCTTATAATCAACATGTTTACATAAGGATGGTGTCTTTGGGCATCGTTTCCAGATTATGGCAGCTACGTAACTCCATTGCTTTCTCACTGCACAAAACATGAAACCACCAAAATATTTGTTCTACGTTACAGAAATGAGTATGAAGCGAGTTGGAACTAAAGCATTAATTCTAGTTTTTGGATTTACGCACCCTCTCGGAAGGACAATCATCTTACAGTGCTTTAAAATAACCCCCTTTGTGGAGAATACCTTTGAAGATATCAAAGGAAACTGTGCAATGAAAACTTTTTCTTGTAATTTTCAGAAATGAAAATAGAAACGACAAAATAATTTCCACAACCGTAAGAAATATCTGCTAAACTTCACAATCTTTGAGGATACAATCAAACATGCATTGTTGGTAACGAGAATTTCAATTATTCTTGCTCAGAAGTTGTTTTGCATGTCTCTGATGGGTGCGACCGGTGGGGCAAGTACGCTAACCTTTTCGTGTATAATGCGTATTTGCACCTTCTCGTGTATCTTTAATTGATAGTGATTCACGTACACTAACATCGTATCGCATGACATCAATCCCAGGATTGTCTGGTCCGGCTTATCTACAGACCACCGTCATACAGAGGTAACATAGCTGTGTGCGGCGTTAAACAGGCACATACATATTCGTTATTCGTTATACAGCCGGTTTGTGTAACGCCGTTCTTGGTTATATGTCTGAGAATATTTACATGACTGAGTCTGGAACTATAATTGCAGTGATCACCCTTCTGAACAACAGTTTACTTCGTTGCATCAATGACCAATCACAGCATCTGTGCCCTCTTATGCACACATTGAAGGCGAAGTGCATGTCGCATTGGACGTCGTCATTAAATCTGCAGTATTGTCTGCCAGATTGTGTTTTCTTCGTGTTTGGGAAGAGATGAAGATGTTGCAATACCTATGTTTACATCATCCCTTCAGATGGTGATGATTTTTGACAAATTCCGCCATGAATTAAAGAACACAATTTCTACGATTAAAAACACGATACGAATAAACATACTTTCAATGACATGGTTTTACATACCGTCTTTGTGGTAGCGCAGACAGACAGCAATGATTAGTAGAGATTCGGATCATGGATCATGAATCATCGGGGTAGGGGTGTCATGTATCTTAGGGACGGTCCCTATTCCTGATTTTTATTTACCTCACATTACAAAAATAAGCAAATTAATACTGGACATTGATTATGTACAAAGTAAGTGACCCCCTGCATGTCACGTACAAAATCAATGCCCTTCCGACTCTTATACAGCTGCTGTAGCTAATGATGCCGCTGTCTTGCTGAACTGGATATATGTCAACTATTGAAAGAGCAAAATATAGCCATTACATTTAGTTATTTGCTTCTGTATTCAATACAAGTGAAAAATACTAAAAAAATAACACAGTGGTTAAAGCATGCTGCATCTGAAAACAAAGTTGAAGTTAAATCGTCCATACAGTGATGGACTATTGAAACATTAACAGCATACGATGGTCATAACAACCAATTTGAACAGGTAGAAGCTTTCATAAAATGAGTCGCATGTCCCTTAACAGCAACCATATATTTTGTCTGATCAGTCCAGATTTTTAAATTTGTCTACCACGGGTATATGCTCAGTGTATAAGCTTCATAGAAACGTAGTCTTTCTGACCAACGACTGCTTGCCCCGAAGATCAGCGAAACTAAAGACATAACGCATAAAGAATTGATATGCATGACTCACTTACTCACCCCTTTCGTGAAACAAAGCAACATGACTATGGTGCTGATGACAACAATATTATCACATAACCAGTATTATGCATCTGCTGTTAGGGAGAGAAAGACAGCCCTTCATGTCACCATTGGGCACGAGTTTTCGATGTACCCGGGGATGTTCGAAATAAAGTGAGCGAAAGAGGTTTTTATGCTGCATTCAACAATATTCCGGCGGTCTAAAATTAATCGAATCTGGACCAGTCAAACCAGCGATTAACAGCATGAGCATCGATCCCGTTAGTCGCGTCTTCCGACAAGCACTTAAGTTACTGAAGATCAACTCTAACCCGTGAAAATATAATATTACAAACATTCTATAAATATTCTGAAGTATTTGATAGAAAACGAGGGATATTTACCTACCTTTCATGGGCTTGTATCCCTCTGAAGTGAGTTTCTTTTCCACACGTTTACACACGGTGCGGCATGAATCAAAGGGATGCGGAAGCGTAAACTAATTAGGGCTAATTGGGTTGAAGATGTCACTTGTTTGTTATTTAATTAGCATTAAAGAAGAAGAATTTAATTAGGAAATACTCAATGTTACGACTTAACACTACTGAATACGGATTATAGTTTCGAATCAAAACATACTCAGAAGCGTTTTGTTTTCTTTGTTGTTACTAGTTATTAAATAAATACATTGAAATAATGAATAGATCTTATAATCAACATGTTTACATAAGGATGGTGTCTTTGGGCATCGTTTCAGATTATGGCAGCTACGTAACTCCATTGCTTTCTCACTGCACAAAACATGAAACCACCAAAATATTTGTTCTACGTATTGAAATGAGTATGAAGCGAGTTGGAACTGAAAGCATTAATTCTAGTTTTTGATTTACGCACCCTCTCGGAAGGACAATCATCTTACAGTACTTTAAAAATAACCCCTTTGTGGAGAATACCTTTGAAGATATCAAAGGAAACTGTGCAATGAAAACTTTTTCTTGTAATTTTCAGAAATGAAAATAGAAACGACAAAATAATTTCCACAACCGTAAGAAATATCTGCTAAACTTCACAATCTTTTGAGATACAATCAAACATGCTGTTGTAACGAGAATTTCAAATTATTCTTGCTCCGAAGTTGTTTGCATGTCTCTGATGGGTGCCACCGGTGGGGGCAAAGTACGCTAACCTTTTCGTGTATAATGCGTATTTGCACCTTCTCGTGTATCTTTGAATTGATAGTGATTCACGTACACTAACATCGTATCGCATGACATCAATCCAGGATTGTCTGGTCCGGCTTATCTACAGACCACCGTCATACAGAGGTAACATAGCTGTGTGCGGCGTTAAACAGGCACATACATATTCGTTATTCGTTATACAGCCGGATTTGTGTAACGCCGTTCTTGGTTATATGTCTGAGAATATTTTACATGACTGAGTCTGGAACTATAATTGCAGTGATCACCCTTCTAGAACAGCAGTTTACTTCGTTGCATCAATGACCAATCCCACAGCATCTGTGCCCTCTTATGCACACCACTTGAAGGCTGTGCATGTCGCATTGGACGTCGTCATTAAATCTGCAGTATTGTCTGCCAGATTGTGTTTTCTTAACTTCGTGTTTGGGAAGAGATGAAGATGTTACCCAATACCTATGTTTACATCATCCCTTCAGATGGTGATGATTTTTGGACAAATTCCGCCATGAATTAAAGAACACAATTTCTACGATTAAAAACACGATATGAATAAACATACTTTCAATGACATGGTTTTACATACCGTCTTTGTGGTAGCGCAGACAGACAGCAATGATTAGTAGAGATTCGGATCATGGATCATGAATCATCGGGGGTAGGGGGTGTCATGTATCTTAGGGACGATTCCCTATTCCTGATTTTTATTTACCTCACATTACAAAATAAGCAAATTAATACTGGACATTGATTATGTACAAAATAAGTGACCCCCTGCATGTCACGTACAAAATCAATGCCCTTCCGACTCTTAATACGGCTGCTGTAGCTAATGATGCCGCTGTCTTGCTGAACTGGATATATGTCAGCTATTGAAAGAGCAAAATATAGCCATTACACATTTAGTTATTTGCTTCTGTATTCAATACAAGTGAAAAAATACTAAAAATAACACAGTATTAAAAAGCATGCTGCATCTGAAAAACAAAGTTGAAGTTAAATCGTCCATACAGTGATGGACTATTGAAACGATAGCATACGATGGTCATAACAACCAATTTGAACAGTAGAAACGCATTCATAAAATAGTCGCATGTCCCTTAACAGCAACCATATATTTTGTCTGATCAGTCGAATTTTAAATTTGTCTACCACGGGTATATGCTCAGTGTATAAGCTTCATAGAAACGTAGTCTTTCTGACCAACGACTGCTTGCCCCGAAGATCAACGAAACTAAGAGACATAACGCATAAAGAATTGATATGCATGACTCACTTACTCACCCCTTTCGTGAAACAAAGCAACATGACTATGGTGCTGATGACAACGTATTATCACATAACCAGTATTATGCATCTGCTGTTAGGGAGAGAAAGACAGCCCTTCATGTCACCATTGGGCACAGTTTTCGATGTACCCGAGGATGTTCGAAATAAAGTGAGCGAAAGAGGTTTTTTATGCTGCATTCAACAATATTCCGGCGGTCTAAAATTAATCAAGATCTGGACCAGTCAAACCAGCGATTAACAGCATGAGCATCGATCCCCGTTAGTCGCGTCTTCCGACAAACGCACTTAAGTTACTGAAGATCAACTCTAACCCGTGAAAATATAATATTACAAACATTCTATAAATATTCTGAAGTATTTGATAGAAAGCAGAGAGATATTTACCTACCTTTCATGGGCTTGTATCCCTCTGGAAGTGAGTTTCTTTTCCACACGTTTACACACGGTGCGGCATGAATCAAAGGGATGCGGAAGCGTAAACTAATTAGGGCTAATTGAGTTGAAGATGTCACTTGTTTGTTATTTAATTAGCATTAAAGAAGAAAGAATTTAATTAGGAAATACTCAATGTTACGACTTAACACTACTGAATACGGATTATAGTTTCGAATCAAAACATACTCCAGAAGCGTTTTGTTTTCTTTGTTGTTACTAGTTATTAAATAAATACATTGAAATAATGAATAGATCTTATAATCAACATGTTTACATAAGGATGGTGTCTTTTGGGCATCGTTTCAGATTATGGCAGCTACGTAACTCCATTGCTTTCTCACTGCACAAAAACATGAAACCACCAAAATATTTGTTCTACGTACGAAATGAGTATGAAGCGAGTTGGAACTAAAGCATTAATTCTAGTTTTGGATTTACGCACCCTCTCGGAAGGACAATCATCTTACAGTACTTTAAAATAACCCTTTGTGGAGAATACCTTTGAAGATATCAAAGGAAACTGTGCAATGAAAACTTTTCTTGTAATTTTCAGAAATGAAAATAGAAACGACAAAAATAATTTCCACAACCGTAAGAAAAATATCTACTAAACTTCACAATCTTTGAGATACAAAATCAAACATGCTGTTGTAACGAGAATTTCAATTATTCTTGCTCCGAAGTTGTTTGCATGTCTCTGATGGGTGCCACCGGTGGGGCAAGTACGCTAACCTTTTTCGTGTATAATGCGTATTTGCACCTTCTCGTGTATCTTTAATTGATAGTGATTCACGTACACTAACATCGTATCGCATGACATCAATCCGCAGGATTGTCTGGTCCGGCTTATCTACAGACCACCGTCATACAGAATTAACATAGCTGTGTGCGGCGTTAAACAGGCACATACATATTCGTTATTCGTTATACAGCCGGATTTGTGTAACGCCGTTCTTGGTTATATGTCTGAGAATATTTACATGACTGAGTCTGGAACTATAATTGCAGTGATCACCCTTCTGAACAGCAGTTTACTTCGTTGCATCAATGACCAATCACAGCATCTGTGCCCTCTTATGCACACATTGAAGGCTGTGCATGTCGCATTGGACGTCGTCATTAAATCTGCAGTATTGTCTGCCAGATTGTGTTTTCTTCGTGTTTGGGAAGAGATGAAGATGTTGCAATACCTGTTTACATCATCCCTTCAGATGGTGATGATTTTGACTAAATTCCGCCATGAATTAAAGAACACAATTTCTACGATTAAAAACACGATATGAATAAACATACTTTCAATGACATGGTTTTACATACCGTCTTTGTGGTAGCGCAGACAGACAGCAATGATTAGTAGAGATTCGGATCATGGATCATGAATCATCGGGGGTAGGGGTGTCATGTATCTTAGGGACGGTCCCTATTCCTGATTTTTATTTACCTCACATTACAAAATAAGCAAATTAATACTGGACATTGATTATGTACAAAGTAAGTGACCCCCTGCATGTCACGTACAAAATCAATGCCTTCCGACTCTTATACAGCTGCTGTAGCTAATGATGCCGCTGTCTTGCTGAACTGGATATATGTCAACTATTGAAAGAGCAAAATATAGCCATTACACATTTAGTTATTTGCTTCTGTATTCAATACAAGTGAAAAAAAATACTAAAAATAACACAGTATTAAAGCATGCTGCATCTGAAAAACAAAGTTGAAGTTAAATCGTCCATACAGTGATGGACTATTAAAACATTAGCATACGATGGTCATAACAACCAATTTGAACAGTAGAAGCATTCATAAAATAGTCGCATGTCCCTTAACAGCAACCATATATTTTGTCTGATCAGTCGAATTTTAAATTTGTCTACCACGGGTATATGCTCAGTGTATAAGCTTCATAGAAACGTAGTCTTTCTGACCAACGACTGCTTGCCCCGAGATCAACGAAAACTAAAGACATAACGCATAAAAGAATTGATATGCATGACTCACTTACTCACCTTTCGTGAAACAAAGCAACATGACTATGGTGCTGATGACAACAATATTATCCACATAACCAGTATTATGCATCTGCTGTTAGGGGAGAGAAAGACAGCCCTTCATGTCACCATTGGGCTGAGTTTTCGATGTACCCGAGGATGTTCGAAATAAAGTGAGCGAAAGAGGTTTTTTATGCTGCATTCAACAATATTCCGGCGGTCTAAAATTAATCGAATCTGGACCAGTCAAACCAGCGATTAACAGCATGAGCATCGATCCCGTTAGTCGCGTCTTCCGACAAGCACTTAAGTTACTGAAGATCAACTCTAACCCGTGAAAATATAATATTACAAACATTCTATAAATATTCTGAAGTATTTGATAGAAAACGAGAGAGATATTTACCTACCTTTCATGGGCTTGTATCCCTCTGAAGTGAGTTTCTTTTCCACACGTTTACACACGGTGCGGCATGAATCAAAGGGATGCGGAAGCGTAAACTAATTAGGGCTAATTGAGTTGAAGATGTCACTTGTTTGTTATTTAATTAGCATTAAAGAAGAAGAATTTAATTAGGAAATACTCAATGTTACGACTTAACACTACTGAATACGGATTATAGTTTCGAATCAAAACATACTCAGAAGCGTTTTGTTTTCTTTGTTGTTACTAGTTATTAAATAAATACATTGAAATAATGAATAGATCTTATAATCAACATGTTTACATAAGGATGGTGTCTTTGGGCATCGTTTCAGATTATGGCAGCTACGTAACTCCATTGCTTTCTCACTGCACAAAAACATGAAACCACCAAAATATTTGTTCTACATTACGAAATGAGTATGAAGCGAGTTGGAACTAAAGCATTAATTCTAGTTTTGGATTTACGCACCCTCTCGGAAGGACAATCATCTTACAGTACTTTAAAATAACCCCTTTGTGGAGAATACCTTTGAAGATATCAAAGGAAACTGTGCAATGAAAACTTTTTTCTTGTAATTTTCAGAAATGAAAATAGAAACGACAAAATAATTTCCACAACCGTAAGAAATATCTGCTAAACTTCACAATCTTTGAGATACAATCAAACATGCTGTTGTAACGAGAATTTCAATTATTCTTGCTCCGAAGTTGTTTGCATGTCTCTGATGGAGTGCCACCGGTGGGGCAAGTACGCTAACCTTTTCGTGTATAATGCGTATTTGCACCTTCTCGTGTATCTTTAATTGATAGTGATTCACGTACACTAACATCGTATCGCATGACATCAATCACAGGATTGTCTGGTCCGGCTTATCTACAGACCACCGTCATACAGAGGTAACATAGCTGTGTGCGGCGTTAAACAGGCACATACATATTCGTTATTCGTTATACAGCCGGATTTGTGTAACGCCGTTCTTGGTTATATGTCTGAGAATATTTACATGACTGAGTCTGGAACTATAATTGCAGTGATCACCCTTCTGAACAGCAGTTTACTTCGTTGCATCAATGACCAATCCACAGCATCTGTGCCCTCTTATGCACACATTGAAGGCTGTGCATGTCGCATTGGACGTCGTCATTAAATCTGCAGTATTGTCTGCCAGATTGTGTTTTCTTCGTGTTTGGGAAGAGATGAAGATGTTGCAATACCTATGTTTACATCATCCCTTCAGATGGTGATGATTTTTGACAAATTCCGCCATGAATTAAAGAACACAATTTCTACGATTAAAAACGATATACGAATAAACATACTTTCAATGACATGGTTTTACATACCGTCTTTGTGGTAGCGCAGACAGACAGCAATGATTAGTAGAGATTCGGATCATGGATCATGAATCATCGGGGGTAGGGGTGTCATGTATCTTAGGGACGGTCCCTATTCCTGATTTTTATTTACCTCACATTACAAAATAAGCAAATTAATACTGGACATTGATTATGTACAAAAGTAAGTGACCCCCTGCATGTCACGTACAAAATCAATGCCCCTTCCGACTCTTATACAGCTGCTGTAGCTAATGATGCCGCTGTCTTGCTGAACTGGATATATGTCAACTATTGAAGAGCAAAATATAGCCATTACACATTTAGTTATTTGCTTCTGTATTCAATACAAGTGAAAAAAATACTAAAAATAACACAGTATTAAAGCATGCTGCATCTGAAAAACAAAGTTGAAGTTAAATCGTCCATACAGTGATGGACTATTGAAACATTAGCATACGATGGTCATAACAACCAATTTGAACAGTAGAAGCATTCATAAAATAGTCGCATGTCCCTTAACAGCAACCATATATTTTGTCTGATCAGTCAGAATTTTAAATTTGTCTACCACGGGTATATGCTCAGTGTATAAGCTTCATAGAAACGTAGTCTTTCTGACCAACGACTGCTTGCCCCGAAGATCAACGAAACTAAAGACATAACGCATAAAGAATTGATATGCATGACTCACTTACTCACCTTTCGTGAAACAAAGCAACATGACTATGGTGCTGATGACAACAATATTATCACATAACCAGTATTATGCATCTGCTGTTAGGGAGAGAAAGACAGCCCTTCATGTCACCATTGGGCACAGTTTTCGATGTACCGAGGATGTTCGAAATAAAGTGAGCGAAAGAGGTTTTTATGCTGCATTCAACAATATTCCGGCGGTCTAAAATTAATCGAATCTGGACCAGTCAAACCAGCGATTAACAGCATGAGCATCGATCCCGTTAGTCGCGTCTTCCGACAAGCACTTAAGTTACTGAAGATCAACTCTAACCCGTGAAAATATAATATTACAAACATTCTATAAATATTCTGAAATATTTGATAGAAACGAGAGAGATATTTACCTACCTTTCATGGGCTTGTATCCCTCTGAAGTGAGTTTCTTTTCCACACGTTTACACGGTGCGGCATGAATCAAAGGGATGCGGAAGCGTAAACTAATTAGGGCTAATTGAGTTGAAGATGTCACTTGTTTGTTATTTAATTAGCATTAAAGAAGAAGAATTTAATTAGGAAATACTCAATGTTACGACTTAACACTACTGAATACGGATTATAGTTTCGAATCAAAACATACTCAGAAGCGTTTTGTTTTCTTTGTTGTTACTAGTTATTAAATAAATACATTGAAATAATGAATAGATCTTATAATCAACATGTTTACATAAGGATGGTGTCTTTGGGCATCGTTTCAGATTATGGCAGCTACGTAACTCCATTGCTTTCTCACTGCACAAAACATGAAACCACCAAAATATTTGTTCTACGTTACAGAAATGAGTATGAAGCGAGTTGGAACTAAAGCATTAATTCTAGTTTTGGATTTACGCACCCTCTCGGAAGGACAATCATCTTACAGTACTTTAAAATAACCCCCTTTGTGGAGAATACCTTTGAAGATATCAAAGGAAACTGTGCAATGAAAACTTTTTCTTGTAATTTTCAGAAATGAAAATAGAAACGACAAAATAATTTCCACAACCGTAAGAAATATCTGCTAAACTTCACAATCTTTGAGATACAATCAAACATGCTGTTGTAACGAGAATTTCAATTATTCTTGCTCCGAAGTTGTTTGCATGTCTCTGATGGGTGCCACCGGTGGGGCAAGTACGCTAACCTTTTCGTGTATAATTAGGAGATAAACCTACTGTGTGGGAAAATCAGAGGTATATAACGGAATTATAATAGCTCTAAATTTAATTTAAAACCGAACGCGTAGCGTGAGGTTTTAAATGAACAATTTAGAGCTATTATAATTCCGTTATATACCTCTGATTTTCCAACACAGTAGGTTTATCTCCATTCTACCATGACAATTTTATGAACAATTTCAGGTGGAGCTCTTTCTTTGGTAACGAGTCAATACGTGAAGCGGCCACGCATTCCATTCTCAAGTGGTATCGCCCGAAACGGGGTGTTTGGTGGCAAACCGTCAATGACTAACAAACTACAGATTCAGTAATAACAAATCACGTTTTGTTTTTTTCAATGCATCAATCATTAACTGATAAGTTGGAAAACATATATCAAATAAGTTTAAAAAAGCTTGGTTCACATTTGAAAATTCCACCGTAGACCCTTTCCCCACCAGAAAAGTGGTAGCAACCTCATGGCCTTGACCTTTTCTCGAAGTCATTGTTTACATTTACGTGCAAATTTGGAAAGATGCGACAGGAGAGCCTCTGACAGTTTGCGCAAGGTTAACCTGATTGTATGACTGAGATAGTGTTTGATATCTAATTACTGGTACTGGTACAAAATTTAAGAGTAGGGGCGCTTTTTGCTGTAACGAGAAGTCCGTGTTGTACCGAATTTAGATACTGTTGAATTTTGCGCCCTGTCAACTTGACGATTTCACGCACCTCTACGTCTGCGTGCGACAGCTGTGGTGACTCTTACACACTCATGTGTGTACTTTGTGCTCAAATTCGATTCTACGGATATTATTTTCTACATTTTGGAAAGTGTTTTGTGACCTAGTGGCTTCAAAGTGTAGTGAATTCAAATTGAATCGGATTCGCTGGCATGTTCGCGAGTCTGTTGACAAAGAGCCAGATTTGTGGTGATATTTCCGAAAGGATGGATCAGGACACGAGGGTGTGCCTCTGGCATAAACACGGTAAGGTAATTAATTATACTTTAATAGACTACATTAGATCAAGCAGTGTAATGGATAAGAGGGATCATGACTAAGCTAAATAACTTTTTCATCGATATTATACATTTAGAAAAAAAATATGTTGGGTTAAACAGAACGGTTTGCAGATTATGTAGATCTAATTGTGTTTTACTACCGCTAAATTTGAAACAGTACAAATTTCAAAATATCATTTTGTTTGATTGATAACCCAACTGTTTATTTATGTGGACGGAAGGCATTAAAATTTCTTCGGCGTTCGATGTTAATGCATCCTCCGTTACCGGATCAAGATCAGTGGCGATATCGTTGACGAAAGCGGATAATTAATTTAACACGGAAATTTTGTAGCAGTCTATTGCTGGATCTATTCTGACATAACATAGAATCAACGTAAACAAATTTGTTTTTTGCTGAATTTTTATTCGGAAAGCAGACGATGTTTTGATCTTGTTCGACTGAATATTTGTTTCCATGCTTTCGAAGTACTTTTGTATGTATAAACACCTATTGCTGTGATTTACGCAAGTAGTGAGTCGAGCCCGTCATCGCTAAATCCATCTTTAAAGACATATGTGTAATTTCCGACAGTAAAATCGCCGTAATTTATCGATGCATCGGTAGGTTGTTTGGTGTCCGCCATGTTAGTGGGCAGACAAAAATAGTGCATTACCGTAAACCATGTATGATTGCGCACGGAAAACAGAGACCTGTATAACGTGATTATATACCTCTGAATGACTTTAATTAACCAATCACAATCCAGTGTTTACTGAAGTCATGGTAGAATGCGTATTTGCACCTTCTCGTGTATCTTTAATTGATAGTGATTCACGTACACTAACATCGTATCGCATGACATCAATCACAGGATTGTCTGGTCCGGCTTATCTACAGACCACCGTCATACAGAGGTAACATAGCTGTGTGCGGCGTTAAACAGGCACATACATATTCGTTATTCGTTATACAGCCGGATTTGTGTAACGCCGTTCTTGGTTATATGTCTGAGAATATTTACATGACTGAGTCTGGAACTATAATTGCAGTGATCACCCTTCTGAACAGCAGTTTACTTCGTTGCATCAATGACCAATCACAGCATCTGTGCCCTCTTATGCACACATTGAAGGCTGTGCATGTCGCATTGGACGTCGTCATTAAATCTGCAGTATTGTCTGCCAGATTGTGTTTTCTTCGTGTTTGGGAAGAGATGAAGATGTTGCAATACCTATGTTTACATCATCCCTTCAGATGGTGATGATTTTTGACAAATTCCGCCATGAATTAAAAGAACACAATTTCTACGATTAAAAACACGATATGAATAAACATACTTTCAATGACATGGTTTTACATACCGTCTTTGTGGTAGCGCAGACAGACAGCAATGATTAGTAGAGATTCGGATCATGGATCATGAATCATCGGGGGTAGGGGGTGTCATGTATCTTAGGGACGGTCCCTATTCCTGATTTTATTTACCTCACATTACAAAAATAAGCAAATTAATACTGGACATTGATTATGTACAAAGTAAGTGACCCCCTGCATGTCACGTACAAAATCAATGCCCCTTCCGACTCTTATACAGCTGCTGTAGCTAATGATGCCGCTGTCTTGCTGAACTGGATATATGTCAACTATTGAAAGAGCAAAATATAGCCATTACACATTTAGTTATTTGCTTCTGTATTCAATACAAGTGAAAAAAAATACTAAAAATAACACAGTATTAAAGCATGCTGCATCTGAAAACAAAGTTGAAGTTAAATCGTCCATACAGTGATGGACTATTGAAACATTAGCATACGATGGTCATAACAACCAATTTGAACAGTAGAAGCATTCATAAAATAGTCGCATGTCCTTAACAGCAACCATATATTTTTGTCTGATCAGTCGAATTTTAAATTTGTCTACCACGGGTATATGCTCAGTGTATAAGCTTCATAGAAACGTAGTCTTTCTGACCAACGACTGCTTGCCCCGAAGATCAACGAAACTAAAGACATAACGCATAAAGAATTGATATGCATGACTCACTTACTCACCCCTTTCGTGAAACAAAGCAACATGACTATGGTGCTGATGACAACGTATTATCACATAACCAGTATTATGCATCTGCTGTTAGGGAGAGAAAGACAGCCCTTCATGTCACCATTGGGCACAGTTTTCGATGTACCCGAGGATGTTCGAAATAAAGTGAGCGAAAGAGGTTTTATGCTGCATTCAACAATATTCCGGCGGTCTAAAATTAATCGAATCTGGACCAGTCAAACCAGCGATTAACAGCATGAGCATCGATCCCGTTAGTCGCGTCTTCCGACAAGCACTTAAGTTACTGAAGATCAACTCTAACCCGTGAAAATATAATATTACAAACATTCTATAAATATTCTGAAGTATTTGATAGAAAACGAGAGAGATATTTACCTACCTTTCATGGGCTTGTATCCCTCTGAAGTGAGTTTCTTTTCCACACGTTTACACACGGTGCGGCATGAATCAAAGGGATGCGGAAGCGTAAACTAATTAGGGCTAATTGAGTTGAAGATGTCACTTGTTTGTTATTTAATTAGCATTAAAGAAGAAGAATTTAATTAGGAAATACTCAATGTTACGACTTAACACTACTGAATACGGATTATAGTTTCGAATCAAAACATACTCAGAAGCGTTTTGTTTTCTTTGTTGTTACTAGTTATTAAATAAATACATTGAAATAATGAATAGATCTTATAATCAACATGTTTACATAAGGATGGTGTCTTTGGGCATCGTTTCAGATTATGGCAGCTACGTAACTCCATTGCTTTCTCACTGCACAAAACATGAAACCACCAAAATATTTGTTCTACGTACGAAATGAGTATGAAGCGAGTTGGAACTAAAGCATTAATTCTAGTTTTGGATTTACGCACCCTCTCGGAAGGACAATCATCTTACAGTACTTTAAAATAACCCCTTTGTGGAGAATACCTTTGAAGATATCAAAGGAAACTGTGCAATGAAAACTTTTCTTGTAATTTTCAGAAATGAAAATAGAAACGACAAAATAATTTCCACAACCGTAAGAAATATCTGCTAAACTTCACAATCTTTGAGATACAATCAAACATGCTGTTGTAACGAGAATTTCAATTATTCTTGCTCCGAAGTTGTTTGCATGTCTCTGATGGAGTGCCACCGGTGGGGCAAGTACGCTAACCTTTTCGTGTATAATGCGTATTTGCACCTTCTCGTGTATCTTTAATTGATAGTGATTCACGTACACTAACATCGTATCGCATGACATCAATCACAGGATTGTCTGGTCCGGCTTATCTACAGACCACCGTCATACAGAGGTAACATAGCTGTGTGCGGCGTTAAACAGGCACATACATATTCGTTATTCGTTATACAGCCGGATTTGTGTAACGCCGTTCTTGGTTATATGTCTGAGAATATTTACATGACTGAGTCTGGAACTATAATTGCAGTGATCACCCTTCTGAACAGCAGTTTACTTCGTTGCATCAATGACCAATCACAGCATCTGTGCCCTCTTATGCACACATTGAAGGCTGTGCATGTCGCATTGGACGTCGTCATTAAATCTGCAGTATTGTCTGCCAGATTGTGTTTTCTTCGTGTTTGGGAAGAGATGAAGATGTTGCAATACCTATGTTTACATCATCCCTTCAGATGGTGATGATTTTTGACAAATTCCGCCATGAATTAAAAGAACACAATTTCTACGATTAAAAACACGATACGAATAAACATACTTTCAATGACATGGTTTTACATACCGTCTTTGTGGTAGCGCAGACAGACAGCAATGATTAGTAGAGATTCGGATCATGGATCATGAATCATCGGGGGTAGGGGTGTCATGTATCTTAGGGACGGTCCCTATTCCTGATTTTTTATTTACCTCACATTACAAAAATAAGCAAATTAATACTGGACATTGATTATGTACAAAGTAAGTGACCCCCTGCATGTCACGTACAAAATCAATGCCCCTTCCGACTCTTATACAGCTGCTGTAGCTAATGATGCCGCTGTCTTGCTGAACTGGATATATGTCAACTATTGAAAGAGCAAAATATAGCCATTACACATTTAGTTATTTGCTTCTGTATTCAATACAAGTGAAAAAAAATACTAAAAAATAACACAGTATTAAAGCATGCTGCATCTGAAAAACAAAGTTGAAGTTAAATCGTCCATACAGTGATGGACTATTAAAACATTAGCATACGATGGTCATAACAACCAATTTGAACAGTAGAAGCATTCATAAAATAGTCGCATGTCCCTTAACAGCAACCATATATTTTGTCTGATCAGTCGAATTTTAAATTTGTCTACCACGGGTATATGCTCAGTGTATAAGCTTCATAGAAACGTAGTCTTTCTGACCAACGACTGCTTGCCCCGAAGATCAACGAAACTAAAGACATAACGCATAAAGAATTGATATGCATGACTCACTTACTCACCCCTTTCGTGAAACAAAGCAACATGACTATGGTGCTGATGACAACGTATTATCACATAACCAGTATTATGCATCTGCTGTTAGGGAGAGAAAGACAGCCCTTCATGTCACCATTGGGCACAGTTTTCGATGTACCCGAGGATGTTCGAAATAAAGTGAGCGAAAGAGGTTTTTATGCTGCATTCAACAATATTCCGGCGGTCTAAAATTAATCGAATCTGGACCAGTCAAACCAGCGATTAACAGCATGAGCATCGATCCCGTTAGTCGCGTCTTCCGACAAGCACTTAAGTTACTGAAGATCAACTCTAACCCGTGAAAATATAATATTACAAACATTCTATAAATATTCTGAAGTATTTGATAGAAAACGAGAGAGATATTTACCTACCTTTCATGGGCTTGTATCCCTCTGAAGTGAGTTTCTTTTCCACACGTTTACACACGGTGCGGCATGAATCAAAGGGATGCGGAAGCGTAAACTAATTAGGGCTAATTGAGTTGAAGATGTCACTTGTTTGTTATTTAATTAGCATTAAAGAAGAAGAATTTAATTAGGAAATACTCAATGTTACGACTTAACACTACTGAATACGGATTATAGTTTCGAATCAAAACATACTCAGAAGCGTTTTGTTTTCTTTGTTGTTACTAGTTATTAAATAAATACATTGAAATAATGAATAGATCTTATAATCAACATGTTTACATAAGGATGGTGTCTTTGGGCATCGTTTCAGATTATGGCAGCTACGTAACTCCATTGCTTTCTCACTGCACAAAAACATGAAACCACCAAAATATTTGTTCTACGTACGAAATGAGTATGAAGCGAGTTGGAACTAAAGCATTAATTCTAGTTTTGGATTTACGCACCCTCTCGGAAGGACAATCATCTTACAGTACTTTAAAATAACCCCCTTTGTGGAGAATACCTTTGAAGATATCAAAGGAAACTGTGCAATGAAAACTTTTTCTTGTAATTTTCAGAAATGAAAATAGAAACGACAAAATAATTTCCACAACCGTAAGAAATATCTGCTAAACTTCACAATCTTTGAGATACAATCAAACATGCTGTTGTAACGAGAATTTCAATTATTCTTGCTCCGAAGTTGTTTGCATGTCTCTGATGGGTGCCACCGGTGGGGCAAGTACGCTAACCTTTTCGTGTATAATGCGTATTTGCACCTTCTCGTGTATCTTTAATTGATAGTGATTCACGTACACTAACATCGTATCGCATGACATCAATCACAGGATTGTCTGGTCCGGCTTATCTACAGACCACCGTCATACAGAGGTAACATAGCTGTGTGCGGCGTTAAACAGAGCACATACATATTCGTTATTCGTTATACAGCCGGATTTGTGTAACGCCGTTCTTGGTTATATGTCTGAGAATATTTACATGACTGAGTCTGGAACTATAATTGCAGTGATCACCCTTCTGAACAGCAGTTTACTTCGTTGCATCAATGACCAATCACAGCATCTGTGCCCTCTTATGCACACATTGAAGGCTGTGCATGTCGCATTGGACGTCGTCATTAAATCTGCAGTATTGTCTGCCAGATTGTGTTTTCTTCGTGTTTGGGAAGAGATGAAGATGTTGCAATACCTATGTTTACATCATCCCTTCAGATGGTGATGATTTTTGACAAATTCCGCCATGAATTAAAGAACACAATTTCTACGATTAAAAACACGATACGAATAAACATACTTTCAATGACATGGTTTTACATACCGTCTTTGTGGTAGCGCAGACAGACAGCAATGATTAGTAGAGATTCGGATCATGGATCATGAATCATCGGGGGTAGGGGTGTCATGTATCTTAGGGACGGTCCCTATTCCTGATTTTTATTTACCTCACATTACAAAATAAGCAAATTAATACTGGACATTGATTATGTACAAAGTAAGTGACCCCTGCATGTCACGTACAAAATCAATGCCCTTCCGACTCTTATACAGCTGCTGTAGCTAATGATGCCGCTGTCTTGCTGAACTGGATATATGTCAACTATTGAAAGAGCAAAATATAGCCATTACACATTTAGTTATTTGCTTCTGTATTCAATACAAGTGAAAAAATACTAAAAATAACACAGTATTAAAGCATGCTGCATCTGAAAAACAAAGTTGAAGTTAAATCGTCCATACAGTGATGGACTATTAAAACATTAGCATACGATGGTCATAACAACCAATTTGAACAGTAGAAGCATTCATAAAATAGTCGCATGTCCCTTAACAGCAACCATATATTTTGTCTGATCAGTCGAATTTTAAATTTGTCTACCACGGGTATATGCTCAGTGTATAAGCTTCATAGAAACGTAGTCTTTCTGACCAACGACTGCTTGCCCCGAAGATCAACGAAACTAAAGACATAACGCATAAAGAATTGATATGCATGACTCACTTACTCACCCCTTTCGTGAAACAAAGCAACATGACTATGGTGCTGATGACAACGTATTATCCACATAACCAGTATTATGCATCTGCTGTTAGGGAGAGAAAGACAGCCCTTCATGTCACCATTGGGCACAGTTTTCGATGTACCCGAGGATGTTCGAAATAAAGTGAGCGAAAGAGGTTTTTATGCTGCATTCAACAATATTCCGGCGGTCTAAAATTAATCGAATCTGGACCAGTCAAACCAGCGATTAACAGCATGAGCATCGATCCCGTTAGTCGCGTCTTCCGACAAGCACTTAAGTTACTGAAGATCAACTCTAACCCGTGAAAATATAATATTACAAACATTCTATAAATATTCTGAAGTATTTGATAGAAAACGAGAGAGATATTTACCTACCTTTCATGGGCTTGTATCCCTCTGAAGTGAGTTTCTTTTCCACACGTTTACACACGGTGCGGCATGAATCAAAGGGATGCGGAAGCGTAAACTAATTAGGGCTAATTGAGTTGAAGATGTCACTTGTTTGTTATTTAATTAGCATTAAAGAAGAAGAATTTAATTAGGAAATACTCAATGTTACGACTTAACACTACTGAATACGGATTATAGTTTCGAATCAAAACATACTCAGAAGCGTTTTGTTTTCTTTGTTGTTACTAGTTATTAAATAAATACATTGAAATAATGAATAGATCTTATAATCAACATGTTTACATAAGGATGGTGTCTTTGGGCATCGTTTCAGATTATGGCAGCTACGTAACTCCATTGCTTTCTCACTGCACAAAAACATGAAACCACCAAAATATTTGTTCTACGTACGAAATGAGTATGAAGCGAGTTGGAACTAAAGCATTAATTCTAGTTTTTGGATTTACGCACCCTCTCGGAAGGACAATCATCTTACAGTACTTTAAAATAACCCCCCTTTGTGGAGAATACCTTTGAAGATATCAAAGGAAACTGTGCAATGAAAACTTTTTCTTGTAATTTTCAGAAATGAAAATAGAAACGACAAAATAATTTCCACAACCGTAAGAAATATCTGCTAAACTTCACAATCTTTGAGATACAATCAAACATGCTGTTGTAACGAGAATTTCAATTATTCTTGCTCCGAAGTTGTTTGCATGTTTCTGATGGGTGCCACCGGTGGGGCAAGTACGCTAACCTTTTCGTGTATAATGCGTATTTGCACCTTCTCGTGTATCTTTAATTGATAGTGATTCACGTACACTAACATCGTATCGCATGACATCAATCCAGGATTGTCTGGTCCGGCTTATCTACAGACCACCGTCATACAGAGGTAACATAGCTGTGTGCGGCGTTAAACAGGCACATACATATTCGTTATTCGTTATACAGCCGGATTTGTGTAACGCCGTTCTTGGTTATATGTCTGAGAATATTTACATGACTGAGTCTGGAACTATAATTGCAGTGATCACCCTTCTGAACAGCAGTTTACTTCGTTGCATCAATGACCAATCACAGCATCTGTGCCCTCTTATGCACACATTGAAGGCTGTGCATGTCGCATTGGACGTCGTCATTAAATCTGCAGTATTGTCTGCCAGATTGTGTTTTCTTCGTGTTTGGGAAGAGATGAAGATGTTGCAATACCTATGTTTACATAATCCCTTCAGATGGTGATGATTTTTGACAAATTCCGCCATGAATTAAAAGAACACAATTTCTACGATTAAAAACACGATACGAATAAACATACTTTCAATGACATGGTTTTACATACCGTCTTTGTGGTAGCGCAGACAGACAGCAATGATTAGTAGAGATTCGGATCATGGATCATGAATCATCGGGGGTAGGGGGTGTCATGTATCTTAGGGACGGTCCCTATTCCTGATTTTTTATTTACCTCACATTACAAAAATAAGCAAATTAATACTGGACATTGATTATGTACAAAGTAAGTGACCCCCTGCATGTCACGTACAAAATCAATGCCCCTTCCGACTCTTATACAGCTGCTGTAGCTAATGATGCCGCTGTCTTGCTGAACTGGATATATGTCAACTATTGAAAGAGCAAAATATAGCCATTACACATTTAGTTATTTGCTTCTGTATTCAATACAAGTGAAAAAAAATACTAAAAAATAACACAGTATTAAAGCATGCTGCATCTGAAAAACAAAGTTGAAGTTAAATCGTCCATACAGTGATGGACTATTAAAACATTAGCATACGATGGTCATAACAACCAATTTGAACAGTAGAAGCATTCATAAAATAGTCGCATGTCCCTTAACAGCAACCATATATTTTGTCTGATCAGTCGAATTTTAAATTTGTCTACCACGGGTATATGCTCAGTGTATAAGCTTCATAGAAACGTAGTCTTTCTGACCAACGACTGCTTGCCCCGAAGATCAACGAAACTAAAGACATAACGCATAAAGAATTGATATGCATGACTCACTTACTCACCCCTTTCGTGAAACAAAGCAACATGACTATGGTGCTGATGACAACAATATTATCACATAACCAGTATTATGCATCTGCTGTTAGGGAGAGAAAGACAGCCCTTCATGTCACCATTGGGCACAGTTTTCGATGTACCCGAGGATGTTCGAAATAAAGTGAGCGAAAGAGGTTTTTATGCTGCATTCAACAATATTCCGGCGGTCTAAAATTAATCGAATCTGGACCAGTCAAACCAGCGATTAACAGCATGAGCATCGATCCCGTTAGTCGCGTCTTCCGACAAGCACTTAAGTTACTGAAGATCAACTCTAACCCGTGAAAATATAATATTACAAACATTCTATAAATATTCTGAAGTATTTGATAGAAAACGAGGGATATTTACCTACCTTTCATGGGCTTGTATCCCTCTGAAGTGAGTTTCTTTTCCACACGTTTACACACGGTGCGGCATGAATCAAAGGGATGCGGAAGCGTAAACTAATTAGGGCTAATTGAGTTGAAGATGTCACTTGTTTGTTATTTAATTAGCATTAAATAAGAAGAATTTAATTAGGAAATACTCAATGTTACGACTTAACACTACTGAATACGGATTATAGTTTCGAATCAAAACATACTCAGAAGCGTTTTGTTTTCTTTGTTGTTACTAGTTATTAAATAAATACATTGAAATAATGAATAGATCTTATAATCAACATGTTTACATAAGGATGGTGTCTTTGGGCATCGTTTCAGATTATGGCAGCTACGTAACTCCATTGCTTTCTCACTGCACAAAAACATGAAACCACCAAAATATTTGTTCTACGTACGAAATGAGTATGAAGCGAGTTGGAACTAAAGCATTAATTCTAGTTTTTGGATTTACGCACCCTCTCGGAAGGACAATCATCTTACAGTACTTTAAAATAACCCCCCTTTGTGGAGAATACCTTTGAAGATATCAAAGGAAACTGTGCAATGAAAACTTTTTCTTGTAATTTTCAGAAATGAAAATAGAAACGACAAAATAATTTCCACAACCGTAAGAAATATCTGCTAAACTTCACAATCTTTGAGATACAATCAAACATGCTGTTGTAACGAGAATTTCAATTATTCTTGCTCCGAAGTTGTTTGCATGTCTCTGATGGGTGCCACCGGTGGGGCAAGTACGCTAACCTTTTCGTGTATAATGCGTATTTGCACCTTCTCGTGTATCTTTAATTGATAGTGATTCACGTACACTAACATCGTATCGCATGACATCAATCACAGGATTGTCTGGTCCGGCTTATCTACAGACCACCGTCATACAGAGGTAACATAGCTGTGTGCGGCGTTAAACAGGCACATACATATTCGTTATTCGTTATACAGCCGGATTTGTGTAACGCCGTTCTTGGTTATATGTCTGAGAATATTTACATGACTGAGTCTGGAACTATAATTGCAGTGATCACCCTTCTGAACAGCAGTTTACTTCGTTGCATCAATGACCAATCACAGCATCTGTGCCCTCTTATGCACACATTGAAGGCTGTGCATGTCGCATTGGACGTCGTCATTAAATCTGCAGTATTGTCTGCCAGATTGTGTTTTCTTCGTGTTTGGGAAGAGATGAAGATGTTGCAATACCTATGTTTACATCATCCCTTCAGATGGTGATGATTTTTGACAAATTCCGCCATGAATTAAAGAACACAATTTCTACGATTAAAAACACGATACGAATAAACATACTTTCAATGACATGGTTTTACATACCGTCTTTGTGGTAGCGCAGACAGACAGCAATGATTAGTAGAGATTCGGATCATGGATCATGAATCATCGGGGGTAGGGGTGTCATGTATCTTAGGGACGGTCCCTATTCCTGATTTTTATTTACCTCACATTACAAAAATAAGCAAATTAATACTGGACATTGATTATGTACAAAAGTAAGTGACCCCCTGCATGTCACGTACAAAATCAATGCCCCTTCCGACTCTTATACAGCTGCTGTAGCTAATGATGCCGCTGTCTTGCTGAACTGGATATATGTCAACTATTGAAAGAGCAAAATATAGCCATTACACATTTAGTTATTTGCTTCTGTATTCAATACAAGTGAAAAAAAATACTAAAAATAACACAGTATTAAAGCATGCTGCATCTGAAAAACAAAGTTGAAGTTAAATCGTCCATACAGTGATGGACTATTAAAACATTAGCATACGATGGTCATAACAACCAATTTGAACAGTAGAAGCATTCATAAAATAGTCGCATGTCCCTTAACAGCAACCATATATTTTGTCTGATCAGTCGAATTTTAAATTTGTCTACCACGGGTATATGCTCAGTGTATAAGCTTCATAGAAACGTAGTCTTTCTGACCAACGACTGCTTGCCCCGAAGATCAACGAAACTAAAGACATAACGCATAAAGAATTGATATGCATGACTCACTTACTCACCCCTTTCGTGAAACAAAGCAACATGACTATGGTGCTGATGACAACGTATTATCACATAACCAGTATTATGCATCTGCTGTTAGGGAGAGAAAGACAGCCCTTCATGTCACCATTGGGCACAGTTTTCGATGTACCCGAGGATGTTCGAAATAAAGTGAGCGAAAGAGGTTTTTTTTATGCTGCATTCAACAATATTCCGGCGGTCTAAAATTAATCGAATCTGGACCAGTCAAACCAGCGATTAACAGCATGAGCATCGATCCCGTTAGTCGCGTCTTCCGACAAGCACTTAAGTTACTGAAGATCAACTCTAACCCGTGAAAATATAATATTACAAACATTCTATAAATATTCTGAAGTATTTGATAGAAAACGAGAGAGATATTTACCTACCTTTCATGGGCTTGTATCCCTCTGAAGTGAGTTTCTTTTCCACACGTTTACACACGGTGCGGCATGAATCAAAGGGATGCGGAAGCGTAAACTAATTAGGGCTAATTGAGTTGAAGATGTCACTTGTTTGTTATTTAATTAGCATTAAATAAGAAGAATTTAATTAGGAAATACTCAATGTTACGACTTAACACTACTGAATACGGATTATAGTTTCGAATCAAAACATACTCAGAAGCGTTTTGTTTTCTTTGTTGTTACTAGTTATTAAATAAATACATTGAAATAATGAATAGATCTTATAATCAACATGTTTACATAAGGATGGTGTCTTTGGGCATCGTTTCAGATTATGGCAGCTACGTAACTCCATTGCTTTCTCACTGCACAAAAACATGAAACCACCAAAATATTTGTTCTACGTACGAAATGAGTATGAAGCGAGTTGGAACTAAAGCATTAATTCTAGTTTTTGGATTTACGCACCCTCTCGGAAGGACAATCATCTTACAGTACTTTAAAATAACCCCCTTTGTGGAGAATACCTTTGAAGATATCAAAGGAAACTGTGCAATGAAAACTTTTTCTTGTAATTTTCAGAAATGAAAATAGAAACGACAAAATAATTTCCACAACCGTAAGAAATATCTGCTAAACTTCACAATCTTTGAGATACAATCAAACATGCTGTTGTAACGAGAATTTCAATTATTCTTGCTCGAAGTTGTTTGCATGTCTCTGATGGAGTGCCACCGGTGGGGCAAGTACGCTAACCTTTTCGTGTATAATGCGTATTTGCACCTTCTCGTGTATCTTTAATTGATAGTGATTCACGTACACTAACATCGTATCGCATGACATCAATCACAGGATTGTCTGGTCCGGCTTATCTACAGACCACCGTCATACAGAGGTAACATAGCTGTGTGCGGCGTTAAACAGGCACATACATATTCGTTATTCGTTATACAGCCGGATTTGTGTAACGCCGTTCTTGGTTATATGTCTGAGAATATTTACATGACTGAGTCTGGAACTATAATTGCAGTGATCACCCTTCTGAACAGCAGTTTACTTCGTTGCATCAATGACCAATCACAGCATCTGTGCCCTCTTATGCACACATTGAAGGCTGTGCATGTCGCATTGGACGTCGTCATTAAATCTGCAGTATTGTCTGCCAGATTGTGTTTTCTTCGTGTTTGGGAAGAGATGAAGATGTTGCAATACCTATGTTTACATCATCCCTTCAGATGGTGATGATTTTTGACAAATTCCGCCATGAATTAAAAGAACACAATTTCTACGATTAAAAACACGATACGAATAAACATACTTTCAATGACATGGTTTTACATACCGTCTTTGTGGTAGCGCAGACAGACAGCAATGATTAGTAGAGATTCGGATCATGGATCATGAATCATCGGGGGTAGGGGGTGTCATGTATCTTAGGGACGGTCCCTATTCCTGATTTTTTTATTTACCTCACATTACAAAAATAAGCAAATTAATACTGGACATTGATTATGTACAAAGTAAGTGACCCCCTGCATGTCACGTACAAAATCAATGCCCCTTCCGACTCTTATACAGCTGCTGTAGCTAATGATGCCGCTGTCTTGCTGAACTGGATATATGTCAACTATTGAAAGAGCAAAATATAGCCATTACACATTTAGTTATTTGCTTCTGTATTCAATACAAGTGAAAAAAAATACTAAAAAATAACACAGTATTAAAGCATGCTGCATCTGAAAAACAAAGTTGAAGTTAAATCGTCCATACAGTGATGGACTATTGAAACATTAGCATACGATGGTCATAACAACCAATTTGAACAGTAGAAGCATTCATAAAATAGTCGCATGTCCCTTAACAGCAACCATATATTTTGTCTGATCAGTCGAATTTTAAATTTGTCTACCACGGGTATATGCTCAGTGTATAAGCTTCATAGAAACGTAGTCTTTCTGACCAACGACTGCTTGCCCCGAAGATCAACGAAACTAAAGACATAACGCATAAAGAATTGATATGCATGACTCACTTACTCACCCCTTTCGTGAAACAAAGCAACATGACTATGGTGCTGATGACAACGTATTATCACATAACCAGTATTATGCATCTGCTGTTAGGGAGAGAAAGACAGCCCTTCATGTCACCATTGGGCACAGTTTTCGATGTACCCGAGGATGTTCGAAATAAAGTGAGCGAAAGAGGTTTTTTTTACGCTGCATTCAACAATATTCCGGCGGTCTAAAATTAATCGAATCTGGACCAGTCAAACCAGCGATTAACAGCATGAGCATCGATCCCGTTAGTCGCGTCTTCCGACAAGCACTTAAGTTACTGAAGATCAACTCTAACCCGTGAAAATATAATATTACAAACATTCTATAAATATTCTGAAGTATTTGATAGAAAACGAGAGAGATTTTACCTACCTTTCATGGGCTTGTATCCCTCTGAAGTGAGTTTCTTTTCCACACGTTTACACACGGTGCGGCATGAATCAAAGGGATGCGGAAGCGTAAACTAATTAGGGCTAATTGAGTTGAAGATGTCACTTGTTTGTTATTTAATTAGCATTAAATAAGAAGAATTTAATTAGGAAATACTCAATGTTACGACTTAACACTACTGAATACGGATTATAGTTTCGAATCAAAACATACTCAGAAGCGTTTTGTTTTCTTTGTTGTTACTAGTTATTAAATAAATACATTGAAATAATGAATAGATCTTATAATCAACATGTTTACATAAGGATGGTGTCTTTGGGCATCGTTTCAGATTATGGCAGCTACGTAACTCCATTGCTTTCTCACTGCACAAAACATGAAACCACCAAAATATTTGTTCTACGTACGAAATGAGTATGAAGCGAGTTGGAACTAAAGCATTAATTCTAGTTTTGGATTTACGCACCCTCTCGGAAGGACAATCATCTTACAGTACTTTAAAATAACCCCCCTTCGTGGAGAATACCTTTGAAGATATCAAAGGAAACTGTGCAATGAAAACTTTTTCTTGTAATTTTCAGAAATGAAAATAGAAACGACAAAATAATTTCCACAACCGTAAAAATATCTGCTAAACTTCACAATCTTTGAGATACAATCAAACATGCTGTTGTAACGAGAATTTCAATTATTCTTGCTCCGAAGTTGTTTGCATGTTTCTGATGGGTGCCACCGGTGGGGCAAGTACGCTAACCTTTTCGTGTATAATGCGTATTTGCACCTTCTCGTGTATCTTTAATTGATAGTGATTCACGTACACTAACATCGTATCGCATGACATCAATCACAGGATTGTCTGGTCCGGCTTATCTACAGACCACCGTCATACAGAGGTAACATAGCTGTGTGCGGCGTTAAACAGGCACATACATATTCGTTATTCGTTATACAGCCGGATTTGTGTAACGCCGTTCTTGGTTATATGTCTGAGAATATTTACATGACTGAGTCTGGAACTATAATTGCAGTGATCACCCTTCTGAACAGCAGTTTACTTCGTTGCATCAATGACCAATCACAGCATCTGTGCCCTCTTATGCACACATTGAAGGCTGTGCATGTCGCATTGGACGTCGTCATTAAATCTGCAGTATTGTCTGCCAGATTGTGTTTTCTTCGTGTTTGGGAAGAGATGAAGATGTTGCAATACCTATGTTTACATCATCCCTTCAGATGGTGATGATTTTTGACAAATTCCGACATGAATTAAAAGAACACAATTTCTACGATTAAAAACACGGTACGAATAAACATACTTTCAATGACATGGTTTTACATACCGTCTTTGTGGTAGCGCAGACAGACAGCAATGATTAGTAGAGATTCGGATCATGGATCATGAATCATCGGGGGTAAGGGGTGTCATGTGTCTTAGGGACGGTCCCTATTCCTGATTTTATTTACCTCACATTACAAAAATAAGCAAATTAATACTGGACATTGATTATGTACAAAGTAAGTGACCCCCTGCATGTCACGTACAAAATCAATGCCCCTTCCGACTCTTATACAGCTGCTGTAGCTAATGATGCCGCTGTCTTGCTGAACTGGATATATGTCAACTATTGAAAGAGCAAAATATAGCCATTACACATTTAGTTATTTGCTTCTGTATTCAATACAAGTGAAAAAAAATACTAAAAAATAACACAGTATTAAAGCATGCTGCATCTGAAAAACAAAGTTGAAGTTAAATCGTCCATACAGTGATGGACTATTAAAACATTAGCTTACGATGGTCATAACAACCAATTTGAACAGTAGAAGCATTCATAAAATAGTCGCATGTCCCTTAACAGCAACCATATATTTTGTCTGATCAGTCGAATTTTAAATTTGTCTACCACGGGTATATGCTCAGTGTATAAGCTTCATAGAAACGTAGTCTTTCTGACCAACGACTGCTTGCCCCGAAGATCAACGAAACTAAAGACATAACGCATAAAGAATTGATATGCATGACTCACTTACTCACCCCTTTCGTGAAACAAAGCAACATGACTATGGTGCTGATGACAACGTATTATCACATAACCAGTATTATGCATCTGCTGTTAGGGAGAGAAAGACAGCCCTTCATGTCACCATTGGGCACAGTTTTCGATGTACCCGAGGATGTTCGAAATAAAGTGAGCGAAAGAGGTTTTTTTTACGCTGCATTCAACAATATTCCGGCGGTCTAAAATTAATCGAATCTGGACCAGTCAAACCAGCGATTAACAGCATGAGCATCGATCCCGTTAGTCGCGTCTTCCGACAAGCACTTAAGTTACTGAAGATCAACTCTAACCCGTGAAAATATAATATTACAAACATTCTATAAATATTCTGAAGTATTTGATAGAAAACGAGAGTTAGTGATAAGCCGAATATTAAATGTGTCTTAAATATGAGTCATAGTGTTTCCAAACTTTAAAGATATCCTTTGAGTGTTCACATGATCTTCTTGACACAGGACGTCTTGCTTTCAGGGTCAGGAATAAGGTAAAATCACCTTCGTATCCCCTTAAAACTTACCGATAATGACTTAGTAGTCATATTTACAATTAAAGTGTGTGAATGTTTAAACGCTGAAGAATTAATAAGAATTTAACACATAAAATCTTAAAAGGACGTGCCTTTAGTAGAGTGTATGGTGGTAACACACAAGAAACAAACTCCTCGAAGCGAATGAAAAAACATCGGGATTTGGAGCAATATACAAATAATTATAATGTCAGTTTAAAATGATTTAAAGTAGCGAGTTGGTACCATTAGGCCTCAGTACACAAGTCTGTATTTTGCGCGAGTGTCGTTGTTCATGTCTGCTTCACAAAACCAAAAATAGGGGTTTCCTTGATGCAACATGTCCATGTTGGAATAATCCATGCACTGATGCAACAAATCCGTGTTGGAATATCGCTTGCACTGATGTAACATGTCCATGTTGGAATATTTGTTGCTCTGATGTAACATGTCCAAGTTGGAATATTGGTCCCTCTGATGTAACATGTCCAAGTTGGAATATTGGTTGCTCTCATGTAACATGTCCAAGTTGGAATATTGGTCCCTCTGATGAAACATGTCCAAGTTAGAATATTGATTGCTCTGATGTAACATATCCATGTTGGAATATTGGTTGCTCTGATGAAACATGTCCAAGTTGGAATATTGATTGCTCTGATGTAACATGTCCAAGTTGGTATATTGATTGCTCTGGTGCAACATATCCATGTTGGAATATTTGTTGCACTGATGTAACATGTCCATGTTGGAAGATTGATTGCTCTGATGTAACATGTCCATGTTGGAATATTGGTTGCACTGATCCAATATCATACGAGGGGCAACAAGAATTGATGCATGTCACAGACGTTCCTCCATTTGGTGAGACAAAGCATCACACCCATGGTGCAGATAACCCAATAATCAGATCATGCAACGCCTGTGGACTGAACTCTGTAGCAGCAGCTTGAACGACTGGGCCTTTCATACATGTACCTCCCGTGCTCTTGCCGTCGTACAATATACAGAGTCTACATGATGCTGTTTGACCACTAAATAAGCTATCACTATTTAAAGTAAAGGTTCCATTAGCAGTGCAAATTGAGTTGTTGAGTGTTGTTACTGGTTACTAAACATATACGTTAGATTAAAGAGGGGGACTTATAAATATAAACAAAATGTGAAGATGAGGAGATGGTGTTTGAGTCCTTTCATGATGTGGCAACTACGTAAATCCATCGTTTTCAGCAAGTGTTCACATGAAACCACCAAACTATGATATTCCCCGTGTAATATGAAAGGAGTATAAATGTGTTGAATCTAGAACATTAATTGCATGGTGTTTTCAGGCGACGAAGATAATCCCCAGTGAATGTTAGGTTCCAGCGACTTCTTTAATTTCTACAAACAAAAAGAAAAGAATGGCAATATATTTTTTTCCATTACGACAGTAGATAATATAACATTCATACAGCTGGATTTAACAGAACATACATTTTGTACATTTATATCCAAGATTCGAATTAGAATTTCATTATTCGTCTATTATATCTACCCACTGATTACATGATTAGAATTATACTAACATTTTGTTCTATGATTTTCCAAAAGCAGCATATGATAATAAGTAAAAAACAAAATACGACGGAATCATACCTATAGCTGATTATATAATTATCTCTTTTATACTATCACACGAATGTTCAAATTGCGGAAATGGGATTGCAATTTGCCAGGAGAATTGACCGTAGATATTTGCCAGGAGGATGGGGAAATTGGCAGAGACCCCGTTTGATGTGAATCCCTTTCACATGAAGTAAAGATAAGCTAGTCATGTAACAGTGGGAAACACGTTCTTGCATATGCACAGCGCCCAATGACGTTACCTCTCTGATTGAATTTCCCTCTGTTTTGTACACCGTCCAGATGAAGACAACAGGCAAAGGAAAGATTGAACCAAAGGATATCATCCATCCAAGTCCCGTGGCCCAGGTAGGGTAGATGTAGTCACCATAGTTAGGGGGTCGGTAAGAGTACAGGGAGAAGCAGAAGATGATCTGTAAGAATGATGATTCCGGGATGAAAGAACAATTGTGGGCACACCGTGTATTGTGTACATTGTCATGATGACTAAAGGGACTATATGCAACTCAACCAATGTAGTTGACAATTGCATGTTTCTGTGTATGTGTGAATGTCATGAGGGGGGAGGGGAGAGTCAGGTGATCTGGAAGTGAGATACATAACGTGGATGATGCCACCAGTGGCTGTGTAGTTGCCTCCCTTGGGTACGCCAGAAACCTAGGATGGGTTTGAATGATGTGTTGCCCCGATCTTATTTCATATTTTGATAACACTACATCCTTGTCTATCACTAAACCTAAAATCGTAAACATCCAAGACAATGGCATGTTACACTGTTGTCAATTATATATCATTGGCATCTTAATCATCTATACATACATAGCTATACCATTGCAATCATATACCTCCATGCACACGTCAAACTGCTGACACATATATTCCAGCAAGGTCATGCTGCACTGCTACTTTCGTCATACCGATACAGAAATTTTGTATGGCTGTAACCAAAATACAAACACTTCACCGTAATTAACTGTTAGGTTTTGGCTTCCATTTGTCCTTTGCAAACCACACGTCCATTGTTTAGAAGGCATCTTCGTTCTTTTTTTACCTTTGTTATTCTTACATGCACATATATATGCTCTGTGCCGCATACCATTCATTCGGCACCCTTGAAGAGCAAAGTCCTCGTGGTGGGTGCTGGGTAACGCTAATAGCTCTTCACCCACCCAATCTGGTAATGCCAACATCTGAATTCCGTATGTCTCTACATACCTGTTATGGGCAAACCAGCTTGGCAGTTCTTTTTTGGTAGACAATTATGGCAATTCATGTTGTATTTGCCGGAGTATAACACCTCTGTAAACCTGGTGTTGTAGTTGGTTACCTATGCAACATCGTCCATGTTGACACTCGATGGCGGGTGGGGAACGAGGGTGTTGAATACTATTCGGACGCCATGTCTCAAAACCAAAACTCTGGTTCTTGGAAAACTAAAAAACGCATGTAGAAGCTTTGACCTTCTGATGAAGATGTTTCTCCAGATGTTGCTAAATCTTGGCCAACGTTTTTTGTTATATCTTCTGCTGATGGTAATCCATTGAAACGCAATCCTTTTGCTGTCTCCAAGGGCATACAAAGTGTCTGCGGAGAAGTGTAGAATGTAACTCATCTTCGATGTGGTTCATTGCTTGTTGAATATGCACGAAGACAGCAGTCTGTTAACTTGCTGGGTCTAAAGCAGTTTGTTAATACCAAGGCTGTTGTCTCGGTGCACAAATCATTGAATTTATGTAGCTAAATGTCTGTCTGACATGACAGAAGATGGCATTTCTGCTTCTGTAACAAGTCAAGGTGTTACCTCTGTGAAACGCTTCATCAGAAATCAGGAGAACAATATTATCAAAACAAATACCTACCTTTTCACCTTTGCCCTCTCCATTCTTCCAAAATAAATTAAGGCTGGTTACTTTAACATCGGTATGGACGTTTCTATTTAAAACCTACTTCGGTGTTTTAATTGCCCAAAAATTTGGTCATGGTCCCAAGTCTTGCAATCATGTCTCTATCTGTGTCCGTTGCAGTGGGGCTCACGAGAGCTCAGAGTGCACTAATAAAATCAAGTGTGCCAACTGTGAATAGACATTTAGCATCATCCAAATCCTGACCCAATTTTGAACATCAGTCGAAAATACTCAAACTAAAGTATACTAACAATATCTCTTTTGCAGAAGACAAAACAATAATTCCAATACAGACACAAACAACCGCTTCTTATTCTGCAGCAGTTTCTTCATCTTGTCCTTCTGAAGTTTCACAGCAATATGTTTCATGTCTGACAGCAATATCCTGGGTGACAGATATACAGGTCACACTTGATAAGTATGTCTCATACCAAACTGTCCAAAAAACCTCATCAGCTTGCTTCTCAGACTGAGGATCTATCAGAACTACGATCTGTGCCTACATCAGACCAGGAAAGTGAGACCGTTCAACTGGAAAAACGCTAAAGCATTTAGAGGCCCTCCATTCTTTGGAAGCCCCTGTATCGGTTCACAATCCATTCGAACCGCTTGATATGGACGTCACTCCATAACATCCTGTAAATGAGAGTGGCTATTCCACACATTCTAGAACCTTAGTTGAGCCTCCATGAATGGCTCCAAAACTCTGATCCAGTGGAATTGCAGAGGAATCAGCGGGAATTTAAATGAAATACAGTTATTAGTACAAGAATTTCAACTATCAGCACTGTGTCCCCAAGAGACATATCTTAAACCAACAGATAAATTGGATTTGGTTACCCAGCCACGTTGGCATTGATGGGAACACAATGAGCCATCTTGCTGCCAAGGCAGTACTCAACACATCTGTGACAATACTCTGATTACAAAGCTAGCATTAGATCGTACATTCGTTATGTGATGTAGAAGTGGGACACCCAGGTACATGTAGGTATTAGTAAATTGCATGAAATAATGCCCTATATTGCTTATACCTACTTGGTTTGTCAGTCCAGATTTGACGAGGTCATTATGCGACGATGTCTCATTGGCCGTACTAGATATACACACGAATATTTATTAAAAGGTGAGGATCCTCCATTTTGCATCCCTTGTGATGTGAGGATCACGGACAAGCATGTCCTGCTTCACTGTATTGATTTTTCCTTCACAAAGGACAAATATTTCAATGTTAAACAGTGAAGGATCTTTTTAATGTAAATTATCATTTAATCGTTGAAAAAGGATCTGTTATATTGTTAATTACCTTTTAATTATTGACTTCTTAAAGGAAATTGAACTAATTAATATATTGTGATTGATATGTTTTGTATATAGATATATATTTCATTATTGGCATTATTATCAACTTACATTGTTGGTGGCTGTACCCTCACAGAGGGTTGAAGTCTCGTAAAATTATTGCCCTCCTGTGGGTGTACGTAAGTCCCAAAACTTTCCAAGTAAATTTATATTTACCAGACTTTTTATACTTTTTAAATTTTAAAGTACGGCAACTGAAGGGATGGTGTAAACGCAACTAGGGTCCATGCAGGTAGCAAAGGTAATGTAAGTCCACATGCTCCCTAGTGTGGTGATCTACCTTCAGTTGTTGGCGATCTTACAGCCTGTTTGTATTTTTGTATCGTCTTCTGTGGTGAAACTGTTTTAGAATTAATTACTAGTTTAAATGTTTATCTGTGATAGTCTAGTTGTTTTACTGTCCTTCGTTGAAAGGTGTTTCTAATTTACTTTTAATAATTATAAATCTATAACTTTATTTAGTCACGATATGGCTGAAATATTGCCGATGTGACTTAAATTTTTAACTCACTTATTCACTCTCCCATACCATTCATTCACCTGATGAAGGAGTAAGGATATACTCCGAAACATTGTGTTCCTATTAATAAAGAAGTTGACATCCATAAAACTCTCTTTCTTATGGACATGTTGCATGAATGCAATATACGAACCCACCGACATGGACATGGACGCACCAACATGGACCACTGCCACTTACCAGGAGGAGTCCGGGGCAGATGAATTTCAGGCTGAAGGTCATGACCCTCGGGACAGTCTTCCCGCACATTAATCTAATGACCCTCTGCAGTCTGTGTGTGCCTAAAACAAATAGTCGACTCCTTGTGGTTATCTCACGGTACTACCATACCAGCAGTGTACATAAAGTAGACTTCTTACGATATATATAGAGAACCACAACACATACTGTCAATCGTCAAAAAGAATTTGCTCAAAGCCAAATCCCGTTTGTAACAGGTAGCTCAAAAAGTCAGGGCCACGCTCTTTATTCATTTGGCGCCTTGGACAATACTATCGTTTAAAGTTATTTTTACGTATGTTTTCATTTTAATTGATGTTCGTTTCTAGTTACCATAGATCCAGCTGACAACAAAGCATTCCAACATGGCAAAAACTGCTATGGAGGGGAAGAACGCATACCAGTCCACCAGTGTAAGCATGTACATTCCACCCTGTCAAAAAAGAGTTTCAACATTCTTGATTTTACGTTTTACAGCTTGTCGCTTCTGTCCGTTCTGCATTTGTCGACCTGGGAAGGTCCGGGTTAGAATTGGCCTTCAGTAACACATGCTATTGGAAAGAGACAAAAACACATGCACTTCTCTATTCTTTGCAAAGGTCGTTATTCGGAGTGACAACAAACTCTCCACAAGGCTGTTTGGCCAAAAGCATGATTTAAACATTTCAACTATCAGCCTTCCTTTCTGTTGAGCAACATTCCAACAGCTGCAGCCTTTGCAGCCTGGTTCCCGGGATCTGCGGCGCTAACGCTTCGACTCTGACTGCAGCAATCACTACCGAATGGCGGCCATCACTGCTAGGTGACACGCCACATATCTGCTATAGAAAACTCCGAGAACGGGTGGTTAGAATTTTTTCATAGCACCTTCATCGTTATTCGACACAAGGCTGTTTGGCCAAAAGCATGAATTCAACTTATCAACTATCAGCCCTCCTTTTTGTTGAGCAATATTCCAACAGCTACAGCCTTTGCAGCCTGGTTTCATAGCACCTTCATCGAGACTATTGCAAGGTATACGTCACCAGAACCACGCTCATCCTTATCCTTATTTAACCAGGCTGCCGCCTTTTGTATTTACAGTTCGCAACTCTTGCTCAGAAGTTACAAGTTACAGCATTCAGACCTCAGTATTATGACTGGAACAGACAGGGTAGGTGTCCCAGATTCCATTTTTTATATATGACCATCATACAACTGTAGCATTGATGAGTGTGTTGTACAATTGATTCTGATTTTATAAGAAATTTTTATGGTCATGGGGTTTTCGCTTTTATTATTAGGAAAGTTAGATATCATGAATTATTGCATGTGTCTGCACTTTCATGTATGTCACTCGGAAGCCACTAGCCTCTTAGTTATGCCGCGCGAAGAGGGGGATATAATATTAGGCTCCGTCCGTCCATACGAATTGGAATATCTTAAGAGGCGTAGACTAGATTCTTTTTCAGATTTAAGTACCTAGATCCACCACAGTATGAGAAAGGTCCCAGTTATGTTTGGTGACCTTGACCTTCATTTCAAGGTCACAAGGGGACTAACATTTTACCCTAATCAGCAAGATATCTCAAACACCGTTCACTGGATTCCCTTCATATGCGACACCAAGCTTTACCTAGGGCAGACGCAGGGCCCGGTCGATTTAGGTGACCTTCACATAATTTTCAAGGTCACAGCAACACTTTGAAGATTTCAGCATGTTCAGCTCAATGTTAAATTTGTCAGCAAGATACCTGAAGAACCGGTGACTGGGTTTTCTTCCTATTCATCACCAAGCTTCATCTTGGGAAGTTCACTTTTTATTGTATAAATTGTTTTCGTCACGATATGGCTGATATATTGCCGATGTGACGTTAAATATTAACTCACTCACTCACTCATCTCGGGAAGGCACAGGGCCCAGTTGATTTGGTGACCTTCCCGTCACTGTCAAGGTCACTGCGACACTTTGAAGATTTCAGCATGTTCACCTGCATGTTAAGCATGTCAGCGAGATACCTGAAGATCTGGTCACCGCATATTCTTCATATTCGACACCAAGCTTCATCTAGGGAAGGTGCAAGGCCCAGTCGATTGTGGTGTCCTTCACTTAATTCTCAAGGTCACGGTGACATTTTGAAAACGTCAGCATGTTAACCTGCATGTTAGGATTGTCAGCAAGATATCTCAAGAACGGTTCACTGGATTTTCTTCACAGACTTTCAAGACTTCTCTTCAGTGTTTATGATAAGCAATTTCTTTATTAATATTTTTGCATTTTTCATACACCATGACATTCATGTCAAAGTCAAAGTGATTCTTGACAATATTTGTGTGTTTGAACAACTACGGAGCAAGATATCAAGATAGGTTGACTGGTCATGTTTTTGTTGACATTTAACTTCATCTTAAACTACAACCTTCACTGTCATTACTTTTTGAGTTTGGTTTGATAATATGCGGCGGGAGATTATCTCACCCTAGTGACAATGCTTGTTCTGTCATATTATTAAACTTCCAATGTTTGTCATAATGTCGAATATGTTGGGGATAGGGAAAGCTGTAAGTATCTGGGTACAGTTCATTCACCTGTGCCATGTAGAGTAGACCAAGGAGAAAGCATGGTACCAGGACCATGAGGATGATCACCCAACGTCGGCGAGACAGGCTTGGAAACTGATCTGACAATGCCGTTACCGCGATCTCAAAGCATGGTAACTGTAAAGAAACGGTACTGCAATATATAAACCGCGTTTCAGTCTGATACATATATGTAATATTTCTCATATATAATATTCTTACTACAACAACTTTTATGTATTGATATATGCAGTTGTCGCTTTATATCAATGTCTTATGAGGAATGTAAATATCATACATACATCCGTCTAAGGCCTTTGAGATTTATTGTTTAAAGAAAGATCAAAATGGGAACCTTTTCAAACTCCTACACTTGTGTGCTTTGAATGTTATGGACGCGTTTGGAATAAAACATTGTCGGCCTTGATGAAATTTCTGACAACTATCACGCTATATTATTATCCGAACAGGTTTGGACTACTGTCCATTTCATACCCAACTATACAAGAATGGCAAAAACTGAGCGAAACAGGATTGTTTTGTCAACTCAATATATACTGAACCGCAAAAGAAACGCCACCTTTCAAAACTAAATGAAAATTTTGTTCATGTGGTGTTTGTATTATGATTGTACCGTTTTGTTAACGTGTTTTTCAATCCGAATTAACAGTTATTACCAACATCAGTGTGTTTTCTGATGAAGTCATATCGGCATTAGTGAAAATAAAAATGGACGTGGCACAAATGAGCGAAACAGGATTGTTTTGTCAATTTAACATAATTTGCATCGGACAGGGTCTTATCGATTGCCCGTTTTTTACCACGTTGTCGCCATGTGCTGGTTCAACTTGGGTAATGAATATGAGATTACAGGAGAACTCTTTTTCTGATGCATTTGGCTGATTTTATGAGCTTAGCCTGTTGGTCAAAAAGCGGTTTTATCGTAATTCGGAAGTTATACCTTACCAGAGAGTCGAGTCCCAGTGTTAGCAAATTCAAGAAGGTCAAGACAGACCACAACTGAGGCAAGGGGAGTGAAGCCACAGCTTCTGGATATGTGATGAACCCAAGGTTGTATCCTGGACAAATAAAACAACATATTCATCAAATAGAAAACGTTGATATTCATACAATAATCCTGTGTGGCTTGTACTGATACTGATAGACATATACGAACCAGGTGCGTGATGGCTTATTAATTATCTTCGGTGTGATTGTCCGCTCAAGACTGATTTGTAAAGCCAAATATTTGAAACTGTTACATCCGTTTAATTAGTGCTGGTGTTTACACATAAAACAAATTTCCCTACTTTCACTCTCTGGGGTGAATTTTTCAGCAAAAACTTAACAAACGAAGAGATTTTCGGGCACAACTTAAGTAGCTGATCGTACAGTTTATCAGGAAGAAAACAAGGAGGAGGAGCGATCTAAATTTAAATGTTTTAAGTGTAACTGGTATATACATGTTGACACAGTGGTATTGATCAGAACATATTTAGCAAACATTAATGAATAATATGACTGGCGTGCATAAATGAAGGAAATACCTGAATATTGGAACGAATCTACAGTCACACCACGCAGGTGAGCAACGTGACCCATGATGGCAAAGAAGGCAAACCCCATGTACATAGTTGTCAATGCAACAGCGGTAACTAGGACCAACGCGTCCCTACAAGAAAAACGTTACATTACAACATTTTACCCTCTTAGTCAAACCAAATCTTATACAGTGGATGAAGCATGAACACCCTCACTACATTATTGTTTTGGGGGGGTCCGGAGGAGGAAGTTTCCCTCTTAATGTGCCATTATTATTTAAACTGAAGTTCGTGACTCACGGGCCAATAGACCGATCCAGTCTGTCAATCAAAAATGACCCATGCGCCAAAAATGCGTCGATTTTGGCCAATCAGCAGGCCGGGTGCACTTTTTGATTTGTCAATCTTACTTCAGGGATCAAACGATCCCCCACGAAGCACTGACTCATGGGCCAACTTGTTTATATCTCCTTGTCTCAAGATATTGTAATGACGCCTTCAATTTTTGGTCACTTTGTAGATGGCAATTCATGTCATATCTGCTGGAGTAAAACACCCCTGTTTCTTTGTTTTGCATCTTGGTGCTATCTGACATTGTCATTGTTGACAGTCGATGGCAGGAGTGGAGCAAAGGTGCGGGGTTAATTTCCTTCATTACGTCAAGAGTTTGATCTGTCACTAACAGTTTTAATACTTGATAACGAATTTGAATCTAACGAGGCTTACTTGTCACGATATGAGACACAATGTATTCAAAAAGGAAAGTATGACTTTCTGAAGAATACTGACAACCCGATACAGTTTAACCTCATGACGTTGTTTCATAAGTTCATCCTCTTCAAATGCTCATATTCACAACCAATAACCGTATAATAACGCAACCCGTTCTGGCCATCTTTACATGAACGAAAGTGTCCACATTCTTCCCTGTCATTCAGTGAGAACAGAGATTCTGCAGGGTTAACCGGTAAAGAAAGCACGGAGCGATATCAATTTCACATTTAACAACATTTAACATTTATAAACAAAGCTTTAACGGACTTCTTTTTTTCTTCAACTTGAACAATTTTAATTACCTTACAAATAAACATCTTTCACATTTGTCCCATTACGGGGAATAGTGCTGGAAATTGAAATCCTATCAACTGAATTCAGTTAACGTTACTGCACAGTGGCTGATATCAACATTTATTCTAGGTGTCTTTGCGTTACAGCCGCGAAAATATGGGGTAGGTATACATGTGTTTGGAACGGATGACGTATCAACCAATCTTAATCAGGAAAGAGGTGAGGTAAAATTGGGTTTTACGTCGTGCTCGAGAATATTTCGCTCATATGCCGACGTGCATGCGTGTGTATGTGTATGTGCGGCTGCTTGTACTAGCCAAGACTGAAGCTGGTTTTATAGTGCTAGCCCACTGAGCATGAATACCCCACTCAGACACATTAAACTGACTCCGAGCCGACCAGTCCTTGTACCCATTAATGCCGAGCGCCAGGCAGGGACCAACAAGTACCATATTTTAACTTCTTTTGGTATGACGCTGTCGGGGATCGAACCCGCGACCTTCCGCTCTCCGGGCGGACGCTCTAACCACTACACCATGGAGGCGGTCTAATCAGGAAAGAAGTCCGCCATAATCAAACCTTATATCATCACCAAAGAGTAGCCACTGACTTGAATATAGATCTCACACGCATGTTTGATACCAGTTTTCTAACATGGGTTTCTCACCTTAAGCAATTGTTGTTAAGTTTGTTGTGTCCTGCCATTGTTGGAAGACATCCAAACGCAATTCCTGGTGCGGACAATGCATAATTACAAGCTTCAATCCAAATCTGCAAATTGACTCGAAACTGAATTATAACAACTGCATTTAAGTATAGAAAAACTGGAAAACAGCAATTAAAATCAAGTAGAAAAGAATATCTGACATAAGCATGCATCACATCCTTGATTGCATTTTAGAAGATGGTATTTGATGAACATAAAGAATTTCCTGGATTTCGTCTTCTCATTATTCTTTGATGCAACGTTTCGGGGCCTGTTCCGGCCCCATCAGCAGGTAAAACATCATCAACCCCAAAACGTTGTATCAAAGAATAAAAAGAAGATGAAATCCAGGAAATTCTCCATGATCATAAACATGCATTTTTTTGTGAAACAATTTTTTTCAGTGAGGGCATTATGGGATAATAAAAAGCATCATTTCAACGGAACTGCGATCAGTTAAAGGACAAGGTCTTCCTAACATTTGATATTGAGATCATATAAAAGGGTGAAGCCGCATAATCGTCAACCGTTAACTCCCTTCCATGTTCAAACCAATGATAATATGGCTATATAAATGATAGAAAATAGACGACAGTCATTCCGCTATCAATGAAGTCTTTCATCTCTGATTTTCTTCACCTTGGGATCCACCAGCTTCTCAAAATTCGGGTACATGTAGTAATATATTCCGTCAGCCGAACCCGGAAGTAGACAGCCCCGGATCAGGAAAATAGTGATGAGGATGTAAGGAGCACAAACTGTGAAGTACACCACCTGTTGCCATGGAAACACATAATGAAACTCAAGTTGATACTAGTAGCATATGTATGTAGAGACAATGCAAGGCTCATACAGACCGCAAGACCATGGTCACTACAGTTGCCCCAAAGGTGTTGACAGCTCAAAGCTCTATAAATAACGCCCTTTCTATGATTGGCTTTACCTTTCCTGACACCTTGATCCCCCAAAGGAGACAAAAGAACACTACGATGTAGGTGATAGCGAGACAACCAACCAGAGGCCACCTCATACTACCGAGATGTTCCAGACCGTCGCTAATCTGTAAGACCTTTAGCCTGTTCAAAATAGAGGTAAAGTAAGGGTACAAAAAATAATGAAAACAGTTTGAGATACAAGGCGATATTCGAGAAGTGACTCGGACAGAGGATAACCGGGCATGGAAATTATAATTTGAACTGAACAATAAAGCATATCCATTCAACACTTGAAGCGATGTCATAACGTTAATTTTGCAATGACTTTGCGCAATGAAAGTTGCTGCGTTTTGAAAGAAACTGTAATTTCACATGTACTGACATCAAACAAAATATGTAACGAACGTGTTGGCATATGTCCGCTAGAAAAACATTTTTATAAAAACGAGAAGTTACCGTTTTAGAAGATCAATAGAGCACATCATGGGTGAAAACAATATTGACGGAGACTATTCCGATTTCATTTACTTTTATGAAATCTTTATAAAACATACTTCAAATATATAAACACATTGGCCGTCGATCTTACGTCCAGAACTCTTCTGCCGGTGTGATTGCAATTAAATGCTTGGTCCCATTAGCCAAGGCAGAATAATTAGATAAGGCGGAAGAGTTGTGAAGGACATTCACTGTTCTGGAAACGGCAGTAGAAACATTTGTAGAGTTGGCAGGTGCGTCATCGCGGACGTTGTCGAACGATATACACGAGGGTGTGTTCCATGGGTTGTCACAGTTACTCCAGGGGATGTTGGGAGAGAAGGAGTGGTAGAAGTAGTAGATTAACCAGGCAAACAGAGCAGAATAGTAGTTGCTGAAGAATATGCTGATAAGGACGTTCCCTATGCCCATACCTGGAAGAAATTATTATTTGCGCTCATTAACCATGGCATGTATTTTGAAACACCACTCTGCAATACCACTACAGTAACCTCGCGTATATGTGTACTATGTTTATGGATAATATATGTTTTCGATCTGTGTATGCATATATATGTATCGTTGTGTAAGATAGTATAATGTAACATATATTATCGTTTAAGAAGTGTAAGAGTATAAACAACATGTCAGTTCATATATGCCTGATACCAGCATAGCGTGCACATTTCATTCAGTTTTTGGAGGCGTTTGAATGCCTGACGTGGACCCTGACCTTACCTACTGTTAAACCTTCCATCGTTCGTATTTTGATCGAACAAACTTTGTATGACCTTTAAGAATAGAATATACAGAGTAGTTTTCATTTGCAACTGCATTTTATTAGAAAGATTAATGATGAGATAAAGGCATGTACATACCTTTAAACGGTGGACACAGGTTCCAGACTTTAACTGCTCCACTCTGTGAGAACTGACCGATCGCCATTTCAAGGAACACACAGGGAACTGCGCCGATGATCATGAATACCACGAACGGTATCAGGAATGCTCCTACAAGACAACGATCATGTACATCATGCATTAGAGGTGTACCCTCTTAAACCTCCCACGGAAAATCAAAACAAAATCATGAGAGTTTGTTAAGTAACTTTTCTATTTTGGAGACAAACGTTATGAATTCAGAGTTTCCAGAGTTGGTCTGATGTTTCAATTACATTCTACGTTGAAATGAATGTTTCATCATGAACCGATTTGGAGTTAAATTGTGATTCATTGGTATCATTTTAACACAAACAGAATGTAGTTTCTGTTTGCTATACTGCTGGAGTTGGTGCGTATTTATTAAGTGCAATGTAGCAGTATTACTTTAATCTAAGATTATATATGTATTACAGTGCATATTTCTTCATACATTTTTATATTTTCACAAATAATTCATAACAAAGAAAATCCGTATACGTGCAAGTCGCGGGTGCATAGTGTATCTTGTTTATAGCCACGCCTGTCAAGCGCAGTAGTAGGCAATTAGCAAACGCATCCACGCCAACCTTAAACTAATTAATCAAAGATGAAGCTAGCCAGCTGTTTCGGCCCCGGCCTTTCTTCTCGGGTACACCCCTTGATCAAGTGCAGATAAGTAGTCCCATCCCAGCAGGAGCATGTCTACCACCAACCAAGTCGTAATCGAAAATCAACTTTTGTTGAACAAGATCGAGATTACCATCATGCTATCCTCTTTGTCCTAAATGCCATGGTCAAGCACTGACAGATATTTTGTTAAGCAGCTGGCGCAAGGTGACCGTGGCTACACCATAAAGAAAATCAAACCGTGTGAGGTAATCATCTTCTTACCACCTACCTCGTGTAGTAAACCTTGTCAGCATAGAGTAGATAACGCATATGGAAACTCCAACTTTAGGGAAACTTGATAATGACAAACGAGTAGAGCTGTGGGTTATAAAATCCTGGGTTCTTCCGTCTCAGGCACACTTGCTTGAATAAACCCAGGAACTCACAGCTCTCTCCTTTCTTGTTTCAAGGTAAGAAACATATAAACTTTATTCTTGATTATGTCTAACTTGTTATTTCTTTGTAATTATTGTCTAGAAAATGTTAGAGTCAGGTTTGAAACATTCCTACGATATTGAAGCACCTGCCTACCATTGTAAATGCTAGTTCTAGATATATCCAGGGATTGTTTTATGCACATTGCGTCGTGGGCTCCTCAAGTTTTATGTCTTTCGTGTACAAACAAATATTTCGTTTCTATGTTTCGACACACATGTGAAGATCCCCAGTCCTTGTCTTGTTTTATTCATTTGCATGTTAGATCTGTATATGCAGGTTAGATTCTCGTTCAGTAGCCTAGATTCTAGTAGCCTAGTCACAAAAGCAGTTCCGAGAGTTTATACAATCATTTCCAGCAAAGACGAAGTTGTATGTATTTTACGATAGTCCGCCAATCAAATGATATTCGTGTAGATTTACCTCAGATACGCGCTCACATGATAGGTATAACAGCCAACATTTGTGTTTTGATATTTCACCAAAACTATAAGTATTTGAAGAATGATATATTAAACGTTCCGTTCCGCATGCAGTTGTATACCGTACAGAACGGTTTATACGCGAATGACATTACCGTAATCAGTAGAAAATGGTATTGTCTACTCTTCATATTACCAGAAAATATACATTCAAATCCGTGTAGTTTGCAATTACAGTCTTCGTTCCGTATTGATTTAGCTCCGTAATTTAAGAAATACGCATAGCCAATGACAACAGCGCCGTCCTAGTACATTATTATATATTCATTTAACTAAGTTTCTGTCTTGTTTTGTAAAGAAAAAAAAATGTGGCACTACAGCATTACATATATTCTAGGCCATGGCTTAACTCTGTATATGTCGAAATTTCACGTTGCCAATAGCAACGCCACCGTCGAAATACACTTACCGTAGTCACCCAAATAATTCATGATAAAACACGCTTAAGTAGTAGTACTCTAACTAAAACTAGGCCTTCTGTCCCCGTATTTACAACACTTTTATGTCTCTCTAATATCACTTACCGTATCTACTGAAATTATTGTATTGAGAAAATATATGTTAACATTACAGTTAAAACGCGTACAGTCAATATTGGAGTTAACTGGTATATGTCAAATCTGAGCACTGCGGGTCGTTTACCATATTTGCTCAAAGCATGTATGTTGATAACGGAAATTTACTTACACTAGTCACAAATCGTTACCGTAGTTAATGCATTACACGCAACATACCGTAATAGTCGTAAATTCCTACCGTAGTCAATACATTACACGCAACATACCGTAATAATCATAAGTTCCTACCGTAGTTAACGCAATAGGCACTACATACCGTAATTGTCATAAATGGGTCCCATAGTTAATGCATTAGGCGCGACATAACGTAAAAGTCATAAATCCGTACAACAGTTAAAGAACTAGGCACTACATGCTGTAATTAAACCGTTGGGCGCTCCACTCAGTACTTGTCCTCTGCAATTGTGGTTGATGATTAATTTATCCGTCAGGTTATGTCATTTATCAGTACCGTAGTTACTCAAGGAAATGTATTATTTGTATTATGTTTCTGTAAGCAGTTACCGTACAAACCCTGTTGTACCACACATTGCTTGAATTACCATACTTAGATATAAACTGTATTAGGATATCATTGATTGTTATTTCTATTATTGTATGTCAATATTATGTATGAATTGATGTAATTTGAATGTCATGCAAGAGACACTTGCTTGAATAAACCCAGGAACTCACAGCTCTCTCCTTTCTTGCTACTCCCACAGATTAAGCAGTGGGTGTACACAAAGGAGCCAGCAACCCTGGATGAGGTTCGTCACCAGGCACAGCTGGCCGTACAGTCGCAGGCCCCCAGCACAGCAGTGGTCGGCTTGGTCCAACAAGTTGAACAATTAACAAACTTGGTTACAACAAACAAGGCCTGTGCTGTACAGTCAGCAATTACTTCAACCAGCCCACAGCAGCAAGAGCCCCGGGACCACCACCAACAGCAACAACACCCATACCAACAACCACCACCACTGCCACAGTACAAACCACCACAACCTCAGCAACAGTACAAACCACCACCACCACAACAGTACCAACCACCACCACCACCGCAGCAGCAGTACCAACTGCCACCACAGCAGTACCACCCAGCACCACAGCAGTATCCAGCTTCAGCTCCCCCTCTACAGCCATACAGCACAGCGCAGCAACACCCATAACCCTTCCCTTACCAGCCTGGCTCCAGCAACAGACGACTGTCAACACACAGCACCTTCGAGGCAGATGTCGCGGATGTGGTGAGTTTTTTCGGTTCCCTCACAATTGCCCTCACAGAAACACAATATGCAGTTACTGTGGTTTAACAGGTCACCATGCTAAAGTTTGCCTACGTGCATACTATGCTCAAGGTAGGCAGTCACAATAGGGACTCGCACCTGATTCTCAGCATTCTGGGGTCAGGCAAGAGTCAGATTTTGTATCTTTTGTGGCACCCTTGACAAAGAACAATGTTCATGTCAAGGTGAAACAAGTTAGAACTATAGCTTTTGTTGACACAGGTGCCTAAGTTAGCTGTGTCAGCATGGGTTACTTACGCAAGATAGGTATCAAACCCTTTCATTTAGGCCCATCTCACCTCACTGGAATCATTGGTGTAGGAGGTGAAAAACACTCTGTGCTAGGTTCTATCTCTCTTGACATCAACGTAGGTCACATCTATCTCTCTCAAACCTTTCATATCTTCCATAACCTACATCACTCACTCATCTTAGGCATTGACTTCCTTGAGTCCAACAAAGTCACCACAGACCTGCCCTCAAAGTGCTTACACATAGACGAAGGTCTTGTGTCAATCTCTCTGGCATCAATCAATGGAGGTTCCTCCACACTCTCAAGCTGACATTCCCATCAAAATTTCTCATTGTCAACAAGGTCAAGTTTTTCTCTTTGAACCCGTCCCAACACTAAATGACATGGAGCTCCAAGGTGCCAAATGTTTCATTACAAACCATCCCAAATCAGCTTGCATGAGATTACTTAATGCAAGTGACAGCCATGTCACACTGTTTTCTAAAACTGTCATTGCTGTTGCCTCAGAGATTGACCCTACATCTGTCCTTGACCTCCCTGACACGTCTGATTCTCACTCTCCTTCTACAAGTGCTAACACAACACATTCACAAGACATTGAGTTTGATCTCAGCGATGCTGATCTCACACAGGAACAAAGAAAACATTTGCATGCATTTCTACAATCACAAAGGTCAGTTTTGCCACAGATCTGTGAGACTTAGGACACACTCACTTACATCATCGCAAAATATATACAGGTGATGCCAGACCCATTAGACTCCCTTTTTACAGACAAAATGCAGGCATTAGGAAAGAATGCTCTAGACAAGTACAAGAAATGTTACAAACTAATATCATTCAGCCTAGTTCTTCTGAGTGGCACTCTCCTGTTGTCATGGTTAAAAAACGTGACTCTTCTTACCGTTTTGCCGTAGATTATAGACGCCTCAATGCAGTTACCAAGCCCATATTTTTTCCTCTACCACGTTTTGAAGATGTCGTTGATGCTGTAGGCGATAGCCGTGCCAAAATGTTTAGTATCCTTGACTTTGCTAGTGGCTTTTGGGCAAATACCACTTCACCCCCCGAAACAAAACACAAATCAGCATTCATTACACGTGATGGTGTTCTTGAATGGAATCGCCTCCCCTTTGGTTTCAAAAATGCCCCAATGGCTTTTCAGCAAACAATTTCAGAGGAACTAAAAGAAATGAATTGGCGTTACATATTGATATATGTTGATGACATCATAATATTTTCCAGAACCTTTTCGGATCATCTGAGTCACCTCAAGGCAGTATTTCAAAAGATCAGAGAAGCAGGCCTCACTCTAAAGCCCAGCAAGTGTAAATTCGCCACAAAACAAGTCACCTATTTAGGTCATATCTTCAGCAAAGATGGCATCCATGTTGATCCTTCAAAAATAGATTCAGTCACTCTGATCCCACATCCCATGATGTGCGCGCCATTTCTTGGGCTTGGCATCATATTATCGCAAATTTGTGGCCAACTTTTCTGGTATTGCCTCCCTATTGTTTAACCTTCTGAAAAAGATGTGGCATTTGAATGGTCTGACCATTGTCAGCAGGCATTTGAAAAGCTGAAACAAGCTCTTACAACTGCACCTATCCTTGCATACCCTGACCAAACAACGCCCTTCATACTCACAACTGATGCATCACAAACTGCAATAGGGTATATTTTAGGCCAACTTTATTCACAGGGCAGAGAACGAGTAATCTGTTATGGCGGTCGCTCTCTCCATGCTACAGAAAGGAATTGGGGAATCACACATTTAGAATGCCTAGCCGTCCTAGAAGGTATCAAAAATTTCAGGGTGTATCTTGCCAATGGTTCATTTTCTGTCTACACAGACCACAAGGCTCTTACTTGGCTAAAGAAAACGAAACATGACTCTGGTCGGCTTAGTAGATGGTCCCTGATGCTGCAAGAATATGATTTTGAGATTATACACAGACCAGGCAAATCTAACACCAATGCAGATGCCCTATCTCGCATTGCACATGCACAACAGGTCCATGAACCCAACACTGAAAACATACCTTCCCCACCCATTTCAACAAAACCGATCTCTTCACCATGCAAATATGCACAGGTAGCTGCCACTGCTTCATCCCCACTCTTACCCACTCCAACTTCACATCCCACATCCCAGTAAAGCAACCCCATCAAGCAAGTGTCATTTCCACACACCCAGAGCAACATGAGGTCTACAACCTCGACTGCCTCCTCTCAACATTACGCTCATTCTAATGCAGGCATCATGAGGTCTACACCCTCGACTGCCTCCTCTCAACATTTCGCTCATTCCAATGCAGGCATCATGAGGCCTACACCCTCGACTGCTTCCACTCGCAATTCTACCAATCCCCATGCAGGCAACATGAGGTCTACACCCTCGACCGCCTCCACTCGCCATTATACCGAATTCAATGCAGGCAACATGAGGTCTACACCCTCGACTGCCTCCACCCGCCATTCTACCAATTCCAATGCAGGCAACATGAGGTCTACACCCTCGACTGCCTCCACCCGCCATTCTACCAATTCCAATGCAGGCAACATGAGGCCTACACCCTCGACTGCCTCCACTCGCCCATATGCACATTCTGTCTCAGGCAACAAGAGCTCTACACGCTCAAATGCCCCCTCTCATCCACATGCTCTTTCAAAACCAGGCAACATGAGGTCTACACCCTCCAAAGCCTTATCGCACAAACACCAACAAGGTCGACAATTCATGTCTCGTCCCTCCAGTCAACTAATGTCTACATGTTCTGACAAATCATCTCTGTCCTCTCAAGACACCATTCCACAGCATACAAATCACGCCAAGTCCAAAACTACATCACATTTAAAAACATTATGCAAAACATGGCACCTTAGGTTTAATGCTGGTAAAAGTGCCTTCCTTCTGTTTGGTGATTATCATAAACACGAATGCCCAGAGCTATTTTTGGGTGATCATGTTATTAACCGCAAAACTGATGTTGTATATGCGGGCCTGTACATAAACACGCTAAATCTACCCTTAGTCGTACTGTCTTAATATGTGAAAAGCTTAGAAAGCTAGTCAATGTTAACCACAGTCATGGATTGTATTTTGGTGGTCTTCACCCTATGCATGCTGTACGCATATGGGGACGTATTGTACTACCCTGTGGTCTATTTGCCTGTAATATGTGGTGTAACTTATCAACTAAAGAAAACGATATGCTTGAATGTGTGCAAAAAAACTTCCGTAAAAAAGTACAAGGGTTCTCTCAACGCACGTGCTTGGTCATTGCCTGAGACTGTCTTGGACTTGTATCACTCCGTGCGAATATTGATCACAGAGCATGATTGTTCCTGGGAAGACTGCTTAGCACTGATATTAGTTTCATTTTCAAACGAGTTCTTCACTATTGATTAGCTCAACATGATTGTAAGGATAGTATGCAAAACATGCTGAAGTGTAAATCCTCTCCTTTACACCATATGTTATATCTTACCTGTAAATATGATCTTACTGAATATGTTGACATTAATCGTAACTCATCTGTATTTGTTATTAAAAATCAATGGTCAAATCTAGTAATAGATCAAATCTAAAAAATTTGAAGCAAATGTCGTTACCTCTGAACTTAACTACAGAGTCAATCTCCACAGATAGGCTCTCCTACGCAATCCAGCTGCTGGTAACAAACTTTGGTTAATAGCTCTTTATGATTCAGATTATTTCTATGACATATCCTACCTTATCCGTGTCGGCACTTTCGCTTTACAATCTAAAGAATGCTTATGTGGCACATATGCTTATGACATTATAAAACATGTATTTCTCTTTTGTAGATTTACTAATCTATACTGATTACACCCTGTCGTAAAGTACCTGTGTAAAAACAACATCTTTCCTTCAATTTATTAACCGCCAGTAAGTTGATGGGGGTGTTCCTCTTTTGCCAGTCGGGCAAGTTGTATATTTAAGGCGTAAGAGGATCACCAGACCATGTTAATTAGCAAGACAATGGTACGGGTTGGTGGGGGAGGAGATGACCAAGCCAAGAAAAACACAAGTGGATTGATTGCTCATCATTGGCTAATTAAATTACCTTTTTAAAGAATGGCGGACATCTTGCAATTAGTTGCCATGTGTGCGATCTTGGATGACCAATGAGATTATACACCAATGTGAAAAAAACTGAATCGATGTATCCCTTTTTCGCATATTAGACTGTTAAAGACACTTGACATGGAACAGGATTTTTTGTCAGCTGCAGATCAATGGCATATATTGTTTCTTTATGTGGAGGTAGTGTCCCATTTTTTATTTGATTTAAACATATTTATTCAAGAGAATGGATTGGGTACAAGTTATGCCAACTTAGTGAAACCCTCTCCTATTTACAGTGCTTACATGCAAAAGTGAAACAAACTATATGTACAGGGATAGAAAGATATATACAAAATGATATATACAATACAATGAATACATGAATTATTTAGATCATACACATTATATCTGATCACTGAACCTTTTGGAATTTGATATATATTTTTGAACTTCTTTAAAAATGTGAATATTGTCACTATACGGAAGATCTGCACTGCCATTTAATAGTACGTCTAGGTTTGTTGGTGCTTTAATGTTACAAATTCTGCTAATATTTTGAAACATTTCCTGTCTGATAACAGAATACAAAGAACATTCCATAAAATAATGTTGAGAATTTTCACAGGTAAATTTACAATTACATTCGGGGTTCTCTATGAGACCGATCCTATATAGATCACCATTTAATCTACTATTTGAATATCTTAGCTGGGTATGAATTACATTGAGTTTTCTATTACCAAATGAGAAATATCCTGGTGCTTTTGACTTACGCGAGCTTATATGCGATTTAAAACTTTTAAGGAAACTGATTCTCCAACATATAAAGGAGATTATTCCAAAGTTGTGCAGATGATGGGAAAAATGATTGACTGTAGAGATTTGTGCGGGAATAGTACAGGGAAAGATCACGAATGATTCTAAGATTATAATTTGTCCTAGATTCAACAGTTTGCGGCATAAGATCACAAAGGTAGGATGGAGCATTTTTGTTGTATATATTATAGAATAAAGACAATTTACGACATCTTCTTCTTTCTTTTAACATTTGCCAACCTGTTTCATAGTATCAGAGTATCTCTAGTGGCATATTTTGGTAAACCAGTAACTATCCTGGCGGCCTCAAACTGAACTTTTTCAATTTTATCGGTTAAATCTACCGAACAACCATCCCATAATTCACAAGCATATTCAAGATGTGGTCTTATGAATACAATTTAAATCTTATTAAGAGTGTCTCTGTTTAACATAAACTTTAATTTTCTCATTGATGAAACCATCAAGGACGTTGTTTTTACAATGTTATCAATATGTGTGTTCAATTTACAATCAGAAGAAAATGTTACTCCAAGATGTTTATGAGATTTTTCCAAACGTACACACTGAGTTTCAAATTCTAAATTTAGAATTGTATTATTATTCTTAAGACTGAAAAGTATAGCTTCTGTTTTGTTGTAAATCATATATATTGTTCCTTTATGTGGAGGTAGTGTCCCATTTTTGACAGCGTCTTGGTCACTGATTCGCAAAGTTTCGCTCTCAAACCTGGGATAACTAGCTGCACCAATTAAGGGTAGTTATGTAAATGCAATCACCTGAGAGAAGTACAGAACAAGTAACATTCTTGAACACTAATACCACAATCAACTGAGAGAAAAGGATGCGAGAAGCAGCATTATCCGTTGAGATGTATGAATGCAATATTTAAAAAAAGGTTACGTCATGAGCAGGATGGGAGAAGTAGCTTTAACAATTACTTGCAAAGTATATATGCCTACATATACATCACATTTTCTTATCATATTTCATCATGGCTGAGAAAGGTACAAAGTTAGATGGTAGGAGACCAGGTGGAGAATTGTTGCTGGATGGATATAGGTATCTGAGACGAACTGCCAACAGGAATGGTACCATTATATGGAGATGTCAGTGCCTGAAAACAGCCTCAGTCACTACAACAGCAGATGGGACTGTTGTCAGAAGAGGGGACAAACAGCATACACATCCAGACCAAAGCTCTATTGGTTCCTATATCCTTACCAGTAATGTAAAAAACGGGCACGAGAAGAGCTGACAAGTGTACCAAAGTTCATTGTCAAAATTGGGATAACTGGCTAGATCAATTACAGAAGTGAGAAATTTCACTGTCAAATTTGAGGCTGTCAAAATCGGGACTAAACCTATGTGGATATTGATGGATACATTCCTCGAACAAGGTAATAACCTGACATTGTTGCAGACTTGAGTCTGTTTTATTTCTAATATTTGCATTTTGTTTTTATTCATTTGTGGTAGCATTCAACAGAATCATTTGTTTTCGCCGTGTAGCGTAATGAGACAGACAACATACACTAGGTCATACCTAGGGCGTGTGTGAAATATGATTCATGTTGGCATTCTATAAAATGTCTCGATATATTACAGTCATGTTATAAATACGCTATAAGTATAAGCAGATCGTATGCTTTTTATTAAGTTTCAAAATGCATACAAATATGACAATAAAATAATTAGGATTATAAGACAAAATATAAAGACATACGTTGACTTCGTTATTTTTCAGTCCTGACGTTTTTTACCACTGGCAGATGATTAAACTTCAAACTGTTTTCATTTGTTATAATTAAAATGAAGATGGAAATATTATCGAGTTAAAAGATTTCATTTTTGTTGATCAATCTATACCTATACGATCAATTGCGCATGCGGGTGGCGCAGCAAAGGTTGCTTCATGGGACCAAGAACATTTTACATGCGTTTTGTCGGATTCGTATTTATCTGGAAACGTTCATCACCTTTTACAGGCGCATCATTCTTTGCTTCCTTTGCCTCGTTTGTACGCTCTCGAGTAGCACTGATTGAGAGTCCCTCGGTGCTCAGTTTCAAGAGATCTTCAATCGACATTATCGTCAACTAGATCATCGATCCCTCCCTGTTGACCGTCTACTGTCTGTGTGACGCCTGTGTGCCGACTTTCCCCTGCCAGTTCGTTGAACTAAAGGGAGCTGGCTCAACTAGCGTCATTGTGGGATTCCAATTACGACTCTCCCCGCCGATTCAGATCACAACTCCGATCCAGATCACATCAACAATCCGGCTCACTACTCCGATCCAGATCACAAAGCTGACGTATTCACCGAACCGATCCAGATCACAATCGCAATCACATCAACGTTCCGGATCACTACTCCAATCCAGATTACCAGGCCGATCCAGATCACCAACCTGGATTAGTTCACCCAGCCGATCCATATCACAACACAGATCCCGATCACCAGAGCAATCCAGTTCAGCTCAACGAACTGATTCACACCTCCGATCTAGGTCATCACGTCAATCTAGTTTACCATGCCGAACAGGACCACAATTTCGAATCAATTCACCGATCCATTTCACCAGGACGAACTGAATCACTTCACCGATCCTGTTCAGGCTGAATCGATTCATGACGCCAAACCAATCCACCAGGCTCAACCGCTTCACCACGCTGAACGGATTCATCAGGCCGAACTGCTTCACCACTCGGATCACACCACTAAATCAGATCACCATCTCGATCAGATCATATCGCTGAACCAGTTCACCTGACCAAACCGGATCACCTCACTGAATCGGTTCACCTGGCCGTGCCAGATCACTGAACCATCAGCATTCATTTGCCGAACCATCCGTTCCTCAGACCTTGCCTATGAACTCAACGAATCCCCTCTGTCATCTCCTGCTACTTCAAACACAGCGCATCTTCAGAACGCTCCTTGAGGTTCGCCGAATCTGTACCTTTCGCAGACGTTCTGACAACAGCTTACTTCCGAGCCTACTGGTTCGTCAGTTGCCTCCCAAGACGCTCAACCCACATCATGGTCCATGTCAGCCGCCTTTAAGATGCAGGAAAAGTTTTGGTTGATTCAACACACATGACTGCTTGGTTTGCCGACCTCCTAGATGATCTACTAACTACATTCAACATAAAGGATAGTATTCAGGGAGTGAGTGGTACGCTGAATTCCTCACCACGGAGTGGCATGATCTAAACACGACACTCTGACTTGTTTTCTCTAGATTAGCCTACGGCCTTTGGGGCGAATCTACTTTTCCATCTCATCAACTCACTTGACTTTGCCGCCAGAGTCAGACACATTCCCGGAGTAAAGAATGTGATCGCCAAATCCTTGTCCCTTTCACCCGCCCGTCTCCATCAGAGAGGAAGATGGGTTTTTTTGATGATTTACCCATTGCCACGGGGCCCAAATCGGCCTGTTCGCCTCAAGGTTCAACCACCAACTTCCGAAGTTCGTATCACCAATCCAAGACCCCCGGCTTGGGACATCGACGCGATGGCAATATCTTGGGAGGTTCACAACATTCATGTTTTCCCCTACAGCTCTGTTAATCCAGAATCCACCTGTTAACCAGTTAGATTCTACTGCTTTTTGTCGCCCCCTTGTGGCCAGCGAGGTGTTGGATCGTGACCTAATACCGCTTTCCTACTGGGGAAGTCCACTGGGATTTCGTAGCGAAAAAAAAGTTGCCAGGACCATAGGGTCGTGTCTCGCTTAGAAACAGCGTCTGAAAGATATATAGGTATATAGACCCTACCGTAGTACCATATAAAAGGAAAGGGATGTAACGACGGAAGCACCCCCTCCTCAATCAAAGTTAGATTTCACCACATAAACTGTTTTTAAGGCCCCGTCGATGCCTACGGATCGAAAGCTCGATGATTTACCTACAACATGAGCTATAAATGGTCACAATCGGATCATCATTTCAACAGTTATACGCCACGACTCACCGAAAACAGCTACCTCCGCAATTCCAAGCCATAATCATGGATCAGCCAAGACAGCGAAAACTCACCTTTTAAATTCGTTCATTAATTCCAGCCACGTTGACAGCACCTATGTAGGGCTAGATTCAATCGGCAGTGGCATTCCACGGGTCTAAACATCTACAAATCATTTTCTCGACAGTAAGCAGGCATTTTCTCCAAACCCATCAGCAATCTACTCACTTGTCGGCCATAGATGGCCTTGACATTCAAGTGAATGGGCGCATTCTTTGACTAAGCTTGTGTGAAGGAGAGAGGGTCGGTTTGATGTCCTGGAACTGAACGTTAAAATTACGAGCTTTCCAATTCAGTTTTCCTCTCACCATCTACGTGATGGTGTCTGTCAGGGCTGTTTCGAAGCGTGGACTGGCCCTGTTATTAGTCGAAAGACTTTAATTACGGGGGTACCTTGTAAATCGTGGAGAGGCGAGGCCTAGTTGCTTAGTGGCATCCTATGGCCCTTAGCTTGTACGAAGGTTGCGGTCGAACACCACATCGCTCAGGAATACCAGGGACACGTTGTGCTTAGTAAGCTAAGGGGTTCAGGAGAACCCATCACAAGCATAAGAGTTGCGCGTGTCGTAACAGGCCTCCCTTGTGCGTCGCTATCTACGGTTGTCTTCAGTCTACATAGCTTTGTCTGTTTGCGCTGTCTGTACATAATGAAAAGGTGTTCATATAGCTCATCATGGAACAGATTCAAGTACTATTAAGCAGTTAAATGGCATATACACCTGACAAAATTCCCTTTCTACCTTGCAAACTAGATTAGTAACATTCACACCTACCTCCGCCGTTTCTCATACACATGTACGGGAATCTCCACATGCTTCCCACTCCAGTTGAGTAGCCAAGAATTGTCATCATGTAATCCACTGGAGAACCCCATTTCTCGTGCTCCATTTCTGCTGAAAATGAAAGGTTCCTCAGAGTAATAGTTATATCTATAGAAGCACAGAAACGTAATGGTGTGGTTGAACATGTATGAACAGACTATTTATGGCGTAAAATGATTTTAGAATGCGGCTGAAATGAACACGTATTTTTCAATCTATTACTATTTGTCACTGATAGGGAGAAATAGATAATTGCTAATGGTTTTAGCGTGCAAGCCGTTCATGCACGATGTCATGCATTCTGATTTCGGCTTGTACATTGTTCTGTGTTCGTTTGAATATATTCCAGTGAATGCTTTAACACAAAGGGCAATACAACAGTAAGGTTAAAGGGTCTTACTTTATCCACAATGCAGTTACGTCAACGTAACAGACGGTTGTCGAGCAGACCATACCTTTCAGCCATTATCATAAAAAAAGTTTCTTATAAAACATGTCCGTTGGGTTGGTGGCTGGCATCAAACAATGTACCACAGCCGACAGTCCGTAAGTCTAATATAGAGATGAAAATTGCTTCAAATGATCTTAGAAGGATTGGAGACCTAATAGAATGACCTAATTTGATTTACACAAGTTAACTATCAATATGATTAAGAATATATGCAAGGACCTAAAATTATGTTCAAGTCACGTATAACACAAGTTGAGAATGCATTCGACACAGTAGATCAGTATTTGTGCACGTCACATGTCACCTTCCGCCCTTAACGACTTATTCGACTGTTGTAAAATTAACAGATAGTGAGTGAGTGAGTTTATTATTAACGCCGCACTCAGCAATATTCCAGCTATTTGGCAGCGGTCTGTAATTAATCGTGTCTGGTCCGGACAATAAAACAAATAAATCTGGTTACTTTTAACACGTATTCCATAACATTCAGCATCACAACGAAATTATAAGAATCATATTTACCTGATCTTTGTTTCTTCGATTATTTTGTATCACAAATACCCCAAGGTTAGTGAATCTGAACAGTCAATATTCACATGCAGCCTTCATAAGTGTAAACAAGGCAGATTGCCAGCACATTATGAAGTCATAGCATGAGCAGGTATGTAAATTACAAGACTGAAACAGGCAAACGCATACTAAAATATCTGCGTTGTGTTACGCTTCGTCTGTATGTCGTTTCGACCCATATGATTAAAATGCAAGCATGGAATTAATCAATAATTACTCAGAGCTGATGATGAACATATCCGTGAATACAGAGAAGTCTTTTTAACGAGTCAAACCATGTACAGACCGAAATATGTCCAGCATAGAGATACTCATAGACCGGATTTTGTACCATGTAAACAAATTCAAATGTCATAGGAAAAGCATGAAATGGATTGATTTGTGAAGGTTCCTCAATATGGTTTGTGTGTTTGTCCCTTAACCCCGCATATTACTGCTGAGTGAAAGCCGTCTGAGACTAATGCAGAGTGTACCATATAATCCAGTGATCGACTTCATGAACATCTATCTACACATATGAGATATGGTGACATGTCTCGACCAAGTCACTAGATCACCCAATCCATGGGTTGCAGAACACCTATTCTAAGCATTATCCCGAGTAGTTGTAAAAGGGGGATTCTGCCGCACATGCAGCTTAGAGGTTGATTGATGTCTGAATGTGGTTCTATGGTAGGATAAAAAAAATGGCGGATGGGTTGTGTGAGTATCGTAGCTTGCGTCCTTTATTTGAAGAGTATACTTGATATATGTATGCATGTAGGTAGGGGATTGGTTTTGATGGGGACTTGAACATGAATGTGTTGCTAAGTTAAACAAGATGGCCGCCGAACCATGCAGCGGCGAGCCTGGCAAGCACGCCGTTACTAAGCTAAACAACATGGCTGCCCAACCTAGCAATGGCGAGCATGGCAAGCGCGCTCTTACTAAGCCAAACAACATGGTCGCCAGCTTAGTTACTTCGGCTAAATACGCATGAAGTTCTTGACCTGTTAGGATTTTTTACTTCTTTTTATGACTCTCAATGAGTGATTGCATATCTCCCTTCTGTGTTTTCGGCATAGTTTTTCCCTCAGGGCCCTCTTGTTCAAGCTCGTCATTAAATAATATCATTTCTTGGTAATATTGTCTATACGATCTCATAAGCTTTTGTTGTTCTTCATTCCAAATATAACCTGTTTCACTAATATCGGACATATTTATGGAAACAATCAAACACCTACCTCCCGGTCTACACGCTGGAGAGGAGAACTGCAAAATGGTGACTGTCTGGCTTTCTGGAATGTTTCGAGACCATGTGACATCAGGAACACACATATCACGTCACCGGGGACTTGTTAATTGTAACAGCTGTGCACAATTGTCGCCTGGCTGCTTAGGGTCGGGTTAACCTATGAATATTACACGCTTCACAGAGAGCTAAAACATGTTAATATCTAGAAAACAGTTTAACGTTAATCTCTTATGAGATCTTTGTTCTTGGTAAGGAAGGTTTGAATGATCTGTTGATTGACGTGAAATGAATTTAAGGGCTACTCCCACCACTCCCGATACCCTGGCTGCTATATTTTTAACCCCAGGACGACGGGGCAGCTATAATGGTCGATAATAAGTCGACGCCAGCCGTGCCAAGTCCCATGCTGGTTGCCATCAGGGCAGTGTCCACACCGTCCAGGTATTTTTTGCATAATACAATCCACACGTCGCGTTCTTGTTCCAGTTGACATCTGATCTCGCTGATTTGGCTCAAACGATAACCATCCATGCTTTCGAGTGTTTGGGCCACTTCGTCCATTGCCGAATACAATCCCACCTCGGGTATAATATAAGTTAGGAAATAAGCTTTAATTGGTCCTCTGTCAATCGTTGATGAATATACTTTAAGCTGATGAAGTACATATGCTCGGATACATTAATGGCATGGGATATAATGTTAGGCTCCTGAAAAATCATGACCCCCTCAAGATTAGAGGAGGGGACTGTTCCTGGTTGTATATAAATACGACAACGTTGATTTTGATGACGATCATGCCAGCGTATTTTTAACCCCACCAGAATACTCACATCTTCTCCGGGGGCATCTCCAAGAAAGACCTCAATAATGAGGGTAGAATCTTGTATCACAGTGACCCACGACTCTGGGCTTTCATCGGTTTATGTTTTATATCTAAAATGGATAGTTTCAATTCTGTGATCATGCCCTGCATTAACTTTTTGTACTGCGATGTCGAAAATGAATCGTTTCGACCATCGTTGCACTTTCCCGTGTTCACCGGCACGACTCTTAGCAGTGTGGAAGGGCGTTCGGCTTGAATATTATCGGTCATGCTTACCTGATCGAGATGAACGAACACCGTTAGACAATGAGGCTTGGTAATTTCGAACCCGTGATGGTATCTGGAGGTCGTATGTCGTTCGATGACAACCAAGAGTTCTCGCCAAGGGCCTACCGAGTCAAATGGGTCCCCCCTACCCCCCACCCCCGTTAACGTCAGCGTGCCATTCGATTCGTTGAGTTTGAGATGGACTCCAATGGATTTGAAAATTTCACCGTTCAGCATACAAACGCCGTAATAACCGTCGGACAAATTGTGGCGTTTGCTATCAATGAATAGCCTGTTGTTCCCTATGTCTTTACTGATACGCGGTGAGTAGGTGAGATCGCAGAGAGTGACTTCGAGAAGTCCCGACATATTATCGCTCCGCGTGTAGCAGTTGAACGGGCTCCCCGCTCGTGATTTCCGCAATGTACATTTTACACATATACAAAACACTATAACATACATTCAACATGAGTGACGTCCTAACGAAAATGGAAATCGTGGAGGATGCGGATGGAACGAGTTTTAAAACGAATTTTATTGATATTTTCAAAAACTGTAAAATGTGCTACAACTGTAAAATGTTGCACAAAATTTGAGAATTATTAGGTGATATTTTGAAGTCTTGGCAAATTTGTTATTTTTGAATTTTTGAATTTCAACTGCACAATTTCATGTATGTTTTTGCCTAGAGTCGTATGCCCAGAAGGCGGTGGCTCATGGGCCAATCTGGTGGAATCATTAATCTTTTAATTTTTCTGCTGGAGTATATCATCCGGGTATCCTTGGTGCTGCAAGTCGGACATTCGTCGGCATTTCAGTATCAGTATCTCCTCATAGAACACTGAACACCAGCAAAGGAATCATCAGAGATAGAGATCGATTGTTTGCCGACATGTCTGAACTTGATATTGTTTCAGAAATGAAAGATCAAGGGGTCACATACGTTAAGCGTTTTACAACACGTAAAAACCAGGAAACCATTCAGACTAACACGTACCTGTTTTCGTTTTCCTCTCCAAATGCTGCCAGATCAGTAAAGGCAGGATATTGTCACATTAATGTTGACACCTACATACCAAATCCTTTAAGGTGTTTTAAATGCCAGAAGTTTGGTCATGGTGTTAGTACTTGCACATTGTCTGTTGTGTGTGCTCACTGTGGTGAGAAGACACATACAACAGAAGATTGTGACAGTGACTTTAAGAAATGTACCAACTGTGCAGGCAATCACTCATCATTCTCAAAAGATTGTCCGATCTGGAAACAGCAGATGGAGATCAATAAGATCAAGTTCACCCAACACATTAGTTTTACTGATGCCAAAAAGCTTGTTTTACGATCTCAAATTAAGGAAACCTATGCATCATAGCCAAAACATCGTCTGATTCAACTCCTCCAATAGCCAAATCGTTCGAATCTGTCAGACGAATTTAACCTGGCTCAAAACCGATTCTCCTAAGATTTTGTCACCTGCTACGTCTACTCCTAAGATTTTGTCACCTGCAATATCTACACAAACTGCAGAACCACTTCCTGGTACGCCCCAAATCCAATCTGAACCATCTTATGACCGTGACACATCTTCTCAGTCAACTCAAAAGTCTCAATCAACGTCAAACGTTCAACAAATTGTTAAAAACAAAGGCAAACCGAAGCCAGATTCTTTGAAGAAACAAAGTGGCAGAGCCCCAAATGGGTCAGATGATAAAATCAAACTATTTAACAAATACGGATCACGGAGGACATGGACGTGTCCGAAAACGTCTATTCTAGGGCACATAGCTTGTCGCCCTCGAAAACGGTGCGGGGTAGATCCCCAATTAATCCGCCTAAAAGATAGGTCTATCTAACCATATCGTGCAGTGGAACTGTAGAGGACTCCGGACAAATTTTAATGAAATACAGCTATTAATCCAGGATTTAACACCATCAGCGTTCTGTCTGCAAGAGACGCATCTGAAACAGACAGATAATTTTAACTTACGTCAGTTTGAAACGTACCATTATTTTTCCCCTCCAGGTGATAGAGCCACTGAAGGGTCTACTATCCTTATACGACAGGATGTTATTCACAGCCCTGTTACACTAAACACTAATCTCCAAGCTGTTGTAGTGCGACTTACTCTGGGTGTAGCATTTATGTTATGCTCTCTGTATATTCCGCCTTCATTGAACCTTCAGCTGACTGATCTTCAATCACTCTATGATCAACTCCCAAAGCCATGTGTTATTATGGGTGACCTAAACGGTCACAACCCACTCTGGGGCAGTACTAACACTAATACTAAAGGCAAAATACTGGAAGATTTCATTTCCAATAATGACCTATGCATATTTAATGATGATTTAAGCACCTATCTGCATCCTGCAACTGGCACTTATTCTTCTCTGGATTTGTCTCTTGCAGATTCTAACCTCCTGAATGAATTTGATTGGTCTGTTCATAATGACCTTTGTGGAAGTGACCACTTCCCAACTATCCTTTCAGAAATAACTCCATCTGATTCTCCAACGTATACAAGATGGAACTTTTCGAAGGTTAACTGGTCATTATATCAAACGATATGTAAATCGAAACTGCTACCTGAATGTTTCAGTGATATAACTGATCCCATTCAAACTTTTGCTGACGTTTTAAAGCAAATAGCTGATGAGTGCATACCAAAGTCCTCTACGACTCCACATGTACGAAAACCATGGTTTAATACAGACTGTAGACAAGACAGAAAAGCGAGGAAAAAGACAGAGCGTTATGTCCGCCATCATCCAACTGTCCATTACGTAAATCAATTTAAAATACTCAATGCAAAGGCCCGTCGTACCTTTATACAAAACAAACGACGATCTTGGAGAAATTATGTCTTAAAATTAATTCACGCACGCCAATGTCTAAGGTATGGAGCATGGTTAAAAGAATTAAAGGCAAAGGTTCAAAATCTGCTGTTCCACCATCTTAAAGATGGTGATATTTTAATTACTGACAAGTCTAAAATTGCAAATAAAATTGGCGAAACTCTTGCCAAAAACTCATCATCGGCAAATTATGTCCCTGAGTTTCAGAGATATCAGAAACAACAGGAAAGACAAAACTTAATTTCGAATCAAATAACGGTGAAGATTATATAACGAAGTGTTTTCATTACATGAGCTACATACTGCTTTTGAGCAAGCTCATGACACTGCAACGGGTGATGATAATATACATTACCAGCTACTGAAACACTTACCTGAACCATGTCTGATGACACTTTTAGATATATTTGACCAAATATGGACGTCTGGAGAATTTCCTCCTTCATGGCGTCATTAATGCCATTGTTGTCCCAATACCAAAACCTCCAGCGTTCTGCTGGAGTATATCATCCGGGTATCCTTGGTGCTGCAAGTCGGACATTCGTCGGCATTCCAGTATCAGTATCTCCTCATAGAACACTGAACACCAGCAAAGGAATCATCAGAGATAGAGATCGATTGTTTGCCGACATGTCTGAACTTGATATTGTTTCCAGAAATGAAAGATCAAAGGGTCACATACGTTAAGCGTTTTACAACACGTAAAACCAGGAAACCATTCAGACTAACACGTACCTGTTTTCGTTTTCCTCTCCAAATGCTGCCAGATCAGTAAAGGCGGGATATTGTCACATTAATGTTGACACCTACATACCAAATCCTTTAAGGTGTTTTAAATGCCAGACGTTTGGTCATGGTGTTAGTACTTGCACATTGTCTGTTGTGTGTGCTCACTGTGGTGAGAAGACACATACAACAGAAGACTGTGACAGTGACTTTAAGAAATGTACCAACTGTGCAGGCAATCACTCTTCATTCTCAAAAGATTGTCCGATCTGGAAACAGCAGATGGAGATCAATAAGATCAAGTTCACCCAACACATTAGTTTTACTGATGCCAAAAGCTTGTTGTACGATCTCAAATTAAGGAAACCTATGCATCCATAGCCAAAACATCGTCTGATTCAACTCCTCCAATAGCCAAATCGTCTGTAATCTGTCAGACGAATTTAACCTGGCTCAAAACCGATTCTCCTAAGATTTTGTCACCTGCTACGTCTACTCCTAAGATTTTGTCACCTGCAATATCTACACAAACAGCAGAACCACTTCCTGGTACGCCTCAAATCCAATCTGAACCATCTTATGACCGCGTGACACATCTTCTCCAGTCAACTCAAAAGAAGTCTCAATCAACGTCAAACGTTCAACAAATTGTTAAAACAAAAAGGCAAACCGAAGCCAGATTCTTTGAAGAAACAAAGTGGCAGGAGCCCCCAAATGGGTCAGATGATAAAATCAAACTACTTAACAAATACGGATCACTTGAGGACATGGACGTGTCCGAAAACGTCCATTCTAGGGCACATAGCTTGTCGCCCTCGAAAACGGTGCGGGGTAGATCCCCAATTAATCCGCCTAAAAGATAGGTCTATCTAACCATATCGTGCAGTGGAACTGTAGAGGACTCCGGACAAATTTTAATGAAATACAGCTATTAATCCAGGATTTAACACCATCAGCGTTCTGTCTGCAAGAGACGCATCTGAAACAGACAGATAATTTTAACTTACGTCAGTTTGAAAACGTACCATTATTTTCCCCTCCAGGTGATAGAGCCACTGAGGGGTCTACTATCCTTATACGACAGGATGTTATTCACAGCCCTGTTACACTAAACACTAATCTCCAAGCTGTTGTAGTGCGACTTACTCTGGGTGTAGCATTTATGTTATGCTCTCTGTATATTCCGCCTTCATTGAACCTTCAGCTGACTGATCTTCAATCACTCTATGATCAACTCCCAAAGCCATGTGTTATTATGGGTGACCTAAACGGTCACAACCCACTCTGGGGCAGTACTAACACTAATATTAAAGGCAAAATACTGGAAGATTTCATTTCCAATAATAACCTATGCATATTTAATGATGATTTAAGCACCTATCTGCATCCTGCAACTGGCACTTATTCTTCTCTGGATTTGTCTCTTGCAGATTCTAACCTCCTGAATGAATTTGATTGGTCTGTTCATAATGACCTTTGTGGAAGTGACCACTTCCCAACTATCCTTTCAGAAATAACTCCATCTGATTCTCCAACGTATACAAGATGGAACTTTTCGAAGGTTAACTGGTCATTATATCAAACTATATGTAAATCGAAACTGCGACCTGAATGTTTCAGTGATATAACTGATCCCATTCAAACTTTTGCTGACGTTTTAAAGCAAATAGCTGATGAGTGCATACCAAAGTCCTCTACGACTCCACATGTACGAAAACCATGGTTTAATACAGATTGTAGACAAGACAGAAAAGCGAGGAAAAAAGACAGGCGTTATGTCCGCCATCATCAACTGTCCATTACGTAAAATCAATTTAAAATACTCAATGCAAAAGGCCCGTCGTACCTTTATACAAAACAAACGACGATCTTGGAGAAATTATGTCTCAAAAATTAATTCACGCACGCCAATGTCTAAGGTATGGAGCATGGTTAAAAAGAATTAAAGGCAAAGGTTCAAAATCTGCTGTTCCACCATCTTAAAGATGGTGATATTTTTAATTACTGACAAGTCTAAAATTGCAAATAAAATTGGCGAAACTCTTTCCAAAACTCATCATCGGCAAATTATGTCCCTGAGTTTCAGAGATATCAGAAACAACAGGAAAAGACAAAACTTAATTTCGAATCAAATAACGGTGAAGATTATATAACGAAGTGTTTTCATTACATGAGCTACATACTGCTTTTTGAGCAAGCTCATGACACTGCAACGGGTGATGATAATATACATTACCAGCTACTGAAACACTTACCTGAACCATGTCTGATGACACTTTTAGATATATTTGACCAAATATGGACGTCTGGAGAAATTTCCTCCTTCATGGCGTCATTAATGCCATTGTTGTCCCAATACCAAAACCTCCAGCGTTCTGCTGGAGTATATCATCCGGGTATCCTTGGTGCTGCAAGTCGGACATTCGTCGGCATTTCAGTATCAGTATCTCCTCATAGAACACTGAACACCAGCAAAGGAATCATCAGAGATAGAGATCGATTGTTTGCCGACATGTCTGAACTTGATATTGTTTCAGAAATGAAAGATCAAGGGGTCACATACGTTAAGCGTTTTACAACACGTAAAAACCAGGAAACCATTCAGACTAACACGTACCTGTTTTCGTTTTCCTCTCCAAATGCTGCCAGATCAGTAAAGGCAGGATATTGTCACATTAATGTTGACACCTACATACCAAATCCTTTAAGGTGTTTTAAATGCCAGAAGTTTGGTCATGGTGTTAGTACTTGCACATTGTCTGTTGTGTGTGCTCACTGTGGTGAGAAGACACATACAACAGAAGATTGTGACAGTGACTTTAAGAAATGTACCAACTGTGCAGGCAATCACTCATCATTCTCAAAAGATTGTCCGATCTGGAAACAGCAGATGGAGATCAATAAGATCAAGTTCACCCAACACATTAGTTTTACTGATGCCAAAAAGCTTGTTTTACGATCTCAAATTAAGGAAACCTATGCATCCATAGCCAAAACATCGTCTGATTCAACTCCTCCAATAGCCAAATCGTTCGAATCTGTCAGACGAATTTAACCTGGCTCAAAACCGATTCTCCTAAGATTTTGTCACCTGCTACGTCTACTCCTAAGATTTTGTCACCTGCAATATCTACACAAACTGCAGAACCACTTCCTGGTACGCCCCAAATCCAATCTGAACCATCTTATGACCGTGACACATCTTCTCCAGTCAACTCAAAAGTCTCAATCAACGTCAAACGTTCAACAAATTGTTAAAAACAAAGGCAAACCGAAGCCAGATTCTTTGAAGAATCAAAGTGGCAGTGCCCCAAAAGGGTCAGATGATAAAATCAAACTACTTAACAAATACGGATCACTTGAGGACATGGACGTGTCCGAAAACGTCCATTCTAGGGCACATAGCTTGTCGCCCTCGAAAACGGTGCGGGGTAGATCCCCAATTAATCCGCCTAAAAGATAGGTCTATCTAACCATATCGTGCAGTGGAACTGTAGAGGACTCCGGACAAATTTTAATGAAATACAGCTATTAATCCAGGATTTAACACCATCAGCGTTCTGTCTGCAAGAGACGCATCTGAAACAGACAGATAATTTTAACTTACGTCAGTTTGAAACGTACCATTATTTTTCCCCTCCAGGTGATAGAGCCACTGAGGGGTCTACTATCCTTATACGACAGGATGTTATTCACAGCCCTGTTACACTAAACACTAATCTCCAAGCTGTTGTAGTGCGACTTACTCTGGGTGTAGCATTTATGTTATGCTCTCTGTATATTCCGCCTTCATTGAACCTTCAGCTGACTGATCTTCAATCACTCTATGATCAACTCCCAAAGCCATGTGTTATTATGGGTGACCTAAACGGTCACAACCCACTCTGGGGCAGTACTAACACTAATACTAAAGGCAAAATACTGGAAGATTTCATTTCCAATAATGACCTATGCATATTTAATGATGATTTAAGCACCTATCTGCATCCTGCAACTGGCACTTATTCTTCTCTGGATTTGTCTCTTGCAGATTCTAACCTCCTGAATGAATTTGATTGGTCTGTTCATAATGACCTTTGTGGAAGTGACCACTTCCCAACTATCCTTTCAGAAATAACTCCATCTGATTCTCCAACGTATACAAGATGGAACTTTTCGAAGGTTAACTGGTCATTATATCAAACTATATGTAAATCGAAACTGCGACCTGAATGTTTCAGTGATATAACTGATCCCATTCAAACTTTTGCTGACGTTTTAAAGCAAATAGCTGATGAGTGCATACCAAAGTCCTCTACGACTCCACATGTACGAAAACCATGGTTTAATACAGACTGTAGACAAGACAGAAAAGCGAGGAAAAAGACAGAGCGTTATGTCCGCCATCATCCAACTGTCCATAACTTAAATCAATTTAAAATACTCAATGCAAAGGCCCGTCGTACCTTTATACAAAACAAACGACAATCTTCGAGAAATTATGTCTCAAAAATTAATTCACGCACGCCAATGTCTAAGGTATGGAGCATGGTTAAAAGAATTAAAGGCAAAGGTTCAAAATCTGCTGTTCCACCATCTTAAAGATGGTGATATTTTAATTACTGACAAGTCTAAAATTGCAAATAAAATTGGCGAAACTCTTGCCAAAAATTCATCATCGGCAAATTATGTCCCTGAGTTTCAGAGATATCAGAAACAACAGGAAAAGACAAAACTTAATTTCGAATCAAATAACGGTGAAGATTATATAACGAAGTGTTTTCATTACATGAGCTACATACTGCTCTTGAGCAAGCTCATGACACTGCAACGGGTGATGATAATATACATTACCAGCTACTGAAACACTTACCTGAACCATGTCTGATGACACTTTTAGATATATTTGACCAAATATGGACGTCTGGAGAATTTCCTCCTTCGTGGCGTCATTAATGCCATTGTTGTCCCAATACCAAAACCTGGCAGGGATCATACAGATCCGTCTAATTACAGACCGATATCTCTAACTAGCTGTGTCTGTAAAACCATGGAACGTATGGTGAATAAAAGATTAACTTGGTATCTTGAAACCAATAACCTTATAACAAATATTCAATGTGGTTTCAGGAAAAATCGTAGTACCATTGATCATTTGGTACGTTTAGAATCCTTTGTTAAAAATGCTATAGTAAATAAACAACATGCTGTATCAATTTTCTTTGATCTTGAGAAAGCTTATGATACGACCTGGAAGCATGGCATTTTGAAGGATTTACATGAATTTGGTTTGAGAGTCCGTATGCCTCTTTTTATATCACAGTTTTTAACAGACAGGCAATTTCAAGTCCGAGTGGGTTCAACCCTGTCGGATCATTATTATCAGGATCAGGGTGTCCCTCAAGGAAGTATTTTGTCTGTCACACTGTTTAGCATCAAGATCAATAGTTTATCAACGGTTTTAAATGATTCAATTGATGGATCATTATTTGTGGATGATTTCAATATTTCTTGTCGTGGTATAAATATGCATACTATTGAACGGCAACTGCAGTTATGTTTAAACAAGATAAATAAATGGTGTCTTGAAAACGGCTTTAAATTTTCTAAATCAAAAACTAATTAGGACCCAGAACTATCTTTAAAAGGCGCTCCCATCAAAGTTGTAAAGGAGGCCAAATCCTTGGGCCTAATTTTCGATTCCCATTTAACATTCCTGCCACATATTAAATCCCTTAAAGCTAAATGCCTGGAGGCACTCGATTTGTTAAAGGTTGTCTCCAGTTCAAAGTGGGGAGGGGATTAAACTACCCTCCTTCACTTATACAGATCATTGGTGCGATCTAAACTTGATTATGGCTCGATCGTATATGGCGGAGCCTGCAAAAGCAACCTTAAACTACTTGATTCTGTTCACCACCAAGGCCGAAGACTTTGTCTTGGATCATTTAGAACTTCTCCAGTTGATAGTCTCTATGTCGAGGCAGATGAGCCTTCTCTTTCCCAACGCCGTATAAAATTATCTTTACAATATATTACCAAACTATATTCTAACGAGTCTAACCCTGCATTTAACTGTGTTTTCAATCCTCTTTATGAGGATTTGTATAACAGAAAGTCTTCTCTTGTTCCGCCTCTTGGGCACAGAATTAAACCGTTCATTTCTGCTGCCGGCTTTGAGCTGGAGAATATATCTCCTTCTCGTCTTCTTTCTTCTCCTCCTTGGCAATTAGTGAGACCACAAGTTGACCTCACCCTGACTAAGTTTAAGAAAGCAGAAACTAATGAATTACAATATAAACAAGAATGTAATCAATTAAAAGATAAATATAATACATACAAATCCTTATTTACAGATGGATCCAAGGATGGTGGCGCAGTTGCTTGTGCCACTGTTATTGGATCCCGAACAATATCTTCTCGACTACCAAACAACAGCTCTATTTTCACAGCAGAAGCTAACGCCATATAAACAGCTCTTAAATATACTGAGTCAAAAAAGAAACTTCACATTCTTTCCTCAGGGCACTATAAAAGAACAAGAGATGGTAAGATGGTTAAATTGTTATTATTTCATTGATGAGATCTGTGTGATGTACTCGATACACTGACAGTGCCATAATCAGTTCCATTAGGCTACACCGCCGTTCCAAAACATGGGTATACAGAATGTCAAGTTACAAGAATAAAAATGCGAAAGTTCTCAGTTCAATATCGTGTATGGCCGCCCCGCGCATTCACCACTGCCAAACACTGTCTCCTCATCGATTGCCTGATGCTTGTGAACACGTGGTTGGGGATTCTGCGCCATTGCTCTTGCAAGGCAGCGCCAAGTTCATGCAAATTCTGGGGTTGGTTCCTAAGACCACGAAGCCTTCTCCCAAATGCATCCCAAACGTGCTCTATTGGATTAAGGTCAGGGGACCTCGATGGCCAGTCCATGACATTGATTCCAGCGTTTTGAAGGAAATTTCGTGTCAACATCGCGGTATGCGGCCGAGCATTATCATGCTGGAACTGTAGACCTGGGCCATGAGCCGCCATGAAAGGAACAAGTTGAGGGGTGAGCACCTGGTCACGGTAAGCAGCAGCTGTGAGGTTTCCACGGATGACCAGAAGTCGGGAACGGTTGTTCCCACAGAAAGCACCCCACACCATGTAACTTCCGCCCCCGAATCTGTCGACTTCCTGTACACAACATTGGGCATACCGTTCACGACGTCGTCTCCAGACTCTATGCCTGCCGTCCGCGAATCTGAGGGTAAACCTAGATTCATCGCTAAAGACGACTCGATTCCAGTCTCTCTGGGTCCATCGGAGGTGACGTTGGGCCCACAGCAGACGTTGACGTTGATGAAACGGCGTCAATATTGGCCCACGATATGGACGTCGAGAATAGAGATTAGCAGCCCGCAACCGATTTCGAATGGTCTGTGAGGACAGTCGACCTCTAAACATCTCAGCCCTGGTTCGTGTAGCCGGCAGAAATCTGTCACGTAGGTGACATAGGACGATTTGACGGCCTTCTGTTCGTGACGTAACACTTGGACGACCCGACCTTGGGCGATCAGAAGTGGTGCCAGTTTGTTGTAGACTACCTCGCAAGTCATACAGAGTACGACGGCTGCATCCCATTGCTCTTGCGACGTCAATAACTGATCTTCCCGCTTGCAACATGCCAACGGCACGTTCACGTTGCACATTTGACAATCGTGGCGTTTCAAGTACCGTTAGAACTGTGGTTTAAAAGTGTTTTTTCAATTCTTGAGGCCAATGCAAACACGTGCATATGAAGAAAACTTCGATGTGAAGATCACGTGATCGACTGCACGTGCAAAACCTGATTTGGCACTAACGTCATTTGAACGACGAATGGATGGGTTTGAGTGGGTTTTGCTAACGTTTTTCTAGAGTCGAAAGATAGGGATCCCATTTCGGATACATAGATGTATCATCAGAGAAAAATTATTCATTATTTTTCAAATTACATTTTGTGAAGTTTCTTTTTTGACTCAGTATATATTAATAAACACCGTAAATATAAACAATACGTCATCTTTTCCGATTCTCTTTCGTGTCTTCAGGCTATTAAAAATCTTTCTTGTAAACATCCACTTTAAATAGAAATTATTGAATTGTTGGTTTTGTTGGTTACCCAGCCACGTTGGCATTTCTTGGAATACAATGGCTGATCTTGCTGCTAAGGCAGCCCTCAATAAATCTGTGACACCACTTCTTATTCCATACTCTGATTACAAAGCTAGCATTAGAACGTACATCCGTGATCTGATGCAGAAGAAGTGGGACACCCAAGTAGGTATTAACAAATTACATGAAATAAAACCTTATATTGGTTACACCTACTTGGGTTGTCAGTCCAGATTTGAGGAGGTCATTATGCGATGATGTCGCATTGGCCATACGCGTTATACTCACAAATACCTATTTAAAGGTGAAGATCCTCCATTTTGTGTCCCTTGTAATGAGAGAACCACGGTCAAGCATGTCCTGCTTGACTGTGTTGAATTCTCCATCATAAGGGATAAATATTTCAATGTAAAAACAATGAAGGATCTTTTTACAAATGTTAATTCTCATTTAATTATGGTTTTTTTTAAAAGAAATTGATTTGTTTGATGAATTCTGATTAATGTGTTTTGTAAATAGACATATTTTAAAGATTGGTAATTTAGATTAGTAACTTAGATTGTTAGTGGCTGTACACTCAAAGGGGGTTAAAGTACTGTAAAATTATTGTCCTCCTGAGAGGGTACGTAAGTCCCAAAACTTTCAAAGTAAAATGTAAATTTACCATATTTTAAACGTAGTATCTTTGTTCTTTTAACTGCCGGCTAAATTTTCCTACAATCGCCAGCGGCTGAAGGGATGGTGTAAATCCAGCTAGGGTCCATGCAGGTAGCAAAAGTAATGTAAGTCCCCATGGTTCCTAGTATGGTGATCTACCTTCAGTAGGCACCCATGAAGGGCCACCTCCTCGTGGTGGGTGCTGGGTCACGCTAAGCGCCCTTCAACCCCCGTTGTGGACCCGGGGGGATATTTGGTCCACCAACCCGTTTGCCGTGGGTTGCGCCCCTGTGTCGGTGGAGGACGGGAGGCTGGTGGTTGAGGGCACTGGGAGCCTGGAACCGTGTTCCTTTTGCCCAACACACCACTTCGCCCCTTACTTCACCTAGACGGGTGGTAGAACTGGCCCGGTTCTATCAATCGGCTGGTCACGCCAAGCCCTGTGCATGGTACATATATTATTGGCACACATACTTATTTTGGGGCTTTTGATATTTTGATCTTCCATTTACAAATTATTCTCATGTTGAATTGCCTAGAGTCCTATGCCAGAAGGCGGTGGCTCATGGGCCAATCTGGCAATAGAGACCTCTGAATTCTGTTCTTCTTCAGAAAGGTGTCAAGGGCGAACCAGCCTGCCATTTGTTCTGTTAGATTTGACAGCTATTCAAGTGTTTATGTGCTGGAGTATAACATCTCTGTAACCCTGGTGGAGCATGCTGGATTCCGCTGTAACACCGTCCTTGTTGACACTCCATGGTGGGTGGGGAGCAGGGATGTTGAACACTTTTCCTACACCATGGCTTTTCCTCTTCCTTCTGGTTCATCGAAGCATAAACGTAGATTTGTAGAATCTACATCGTCGGATGAAGGATCTTCTGACACTGTTGACTCGTGGCCGAGGTTCATTGTTATCTCATCTATAGAAGACACTCCGTTACAACTGAACCCTTCGCAATCTCCAAGGGCATTTATGGTGTCTGTTGAGAAGTGAAGGACGTTACACGTCTCGAAATGGCTCGATCTTAGTGGAATGTGCCCGTAGACAGCAATCGGTCAATCTGTTGAAACTAAAACAGTTTGTGAATACACCTGTTGTTGTCTCGGTGCACAGAACTCTGAACTCCTGCAGAGGTATAGTCAGAGACAGGGCCCGTTGCCTTTCTGATATGGATGAGGACGATATTGTTCATGAACTAGAAAACCAGGGCGTAACAGGAGTAAAGCGTTTTCTAAAAAGAAAGATGATGGCACAATTGTCAAGTTGAATACGTACTTGTTTACGTTCTCACTTTCCACGCTTCCAAAAAGTATAAAAGCTGGGTACTTTAACATCGGAGTTGAGGTATATGTACCAACTCCGCTCCGATGTTTCACATGCCAAAAGTTTGGTCATGGGGCCAGGTTCTGCCGTAATACCATGGTATGTTCCCGTTGTGATGGTGCACATGAACTCTCTGAGTGCACGAATAGCATCAACTGTGCTAACTGCGATGGGGAACACTTGGCCTCATCAAAATCATGCCCGGTCTACGAACGTGAGACTAAAATTCAAAAGATAAAACACACCAGCAACATTTCTTATGCTGAAGCTAAAAGCAGGTAACTGTATCATCCAATTCAGCTATTTCATATTCAACTGTAGTTTCTTCTCGTGGCAATACCTCCAGACCCCCATGACATCAACGTCGTGCCAGACATCCATATCCTGGGTGAACAAACAATTTACGATAGATGATAAAATCCAGACCTCTCAAATGGGTATCTCTGGTGTTTCGACATCGGCCTCTCAGACGGAGACTGTCACATCGCTGCCTTCAGCAGATCCTGCTCTGAACCTGAATGTGCCTCAAATGCATCACAGCAAATTAAACCATCCAAAAATGAGAAAAAGGAAAAGAAAAAATCGAGAGGAAGGACCAGGGCCCTTCAACATTTGGAGGTGCCTTCCTCTCAGTCGTCCCCTGTACAGGTTCAAAATCAATTTGAACCTTTGGAGATGGAGGTCAATCCCTCTTTCCCAGTCCATGGGAGTAGACCTCACTCCAATCCACGTTCTCCAATTGATCCTCCATGAGTGGCTCAAATAACATTGTTCAGTGGAATTGTAGAGGACTGAGACATAATTTTAATGATTTACAATTACTAATACAAGATTTCACACCATCAGCATTTTGTTTACAGGAGACGTACCTAAAAACCACAGATCAATTTGATATCCGGCAGTATACTTCATATAACTTCTTTTCTCCTCAGGCACTCCGAGCTACTGGAGGTTCTTCAATTTTGGTGCGACAGGGTGTTATACATAGCCCTGTTCCCCTAAATACAACACTTCAGGCTGTTGCAGTCAGGTTGACTTTACACATTGCCTTTACATTATGCTCCCTTTATGTGCCGCCATCTTCCACTCTACACCAAACTGATCTTCAGGCTCTTTATGACCAGCTCCCCAAACCGTGTATCATTATGGGTGACTTGAACGGTCTTAATCCTCTTTGGGGTAGTTCTGATACAAACAGAAATGGGACAGTACTAGAAGATTTTATTTCAAACAACGATCTGTGTATATTTAATGATAATTCGAAGACATACCTACATCCTGGCACGGGCACATATTCTTCTCTTGATTTATCACTCACTCACTCACACAGATCTGTCAAATGAATTTGAATGGTCAGTCCATAACGACCTGTGTGGCAGCGACCATTTTCCAACCATTCTTAAAACAATAACTCCTGCTGATGTTGCTCCATCATCAAGATGGAACTTCAACAAAGCAAACTGGCCTTTGTTTGAATTACTCTGTATTGACAAACTAAATCCTGCTCGTTTTATTGATGCTCTTGATTCAGTGCAATTATTCTCTGATGATCTACGCAAAATAGCTGATGAGTGTATTCCTAGGTCCTCTACAAATCCACATATACGTAAACCATGGTTTAATAATGACTGCAAACAGGCTAGAAAGGCACGGAAAAGCTGAACACTATTTCCGTCGCCACCCAATGGTGCATAATTTAGATAAATTTAAAATTTTAAACGCTAGAGCACGTCGAACATTTAAGCAAAATAAGCGCCAGTCTTGGCACAATTACGTTTCGAAACTAAATTCACGGACGCCGATGTCCAAGGTATGGAACATGATCCAGAGAATTAAAGGTAAGGGTACCAAATCAAGCATTAATCATCTCAAAACTGGGGACGAATTGTTAACAGATAAATCTGACATCGCAAATAAACTGGGTGAAACACTTGCAAAGCATTCTTCCTCGTCAAACTATGTTCCTAAATTTCAAAAATACAAACAATTGCAAGAAAAGAAGCAAATCAATTTTCATTCAGATAATGGGGAAGACTATAATGAAATCTTTTCTATCCACGAGCTTCATACTGCTCTTGACCAAGCTCACAATACTGCAACAGGAGCTGATAACATTCATTATCAACTCCTGAAACACTTACCTGAATCCTGTTTAGAAACACTATTAAATATTTTTGATGACATTTGGACATCTCGTCAATTTCCTTCATCTTGGCGTGATGCCATTGTTGTACCCATACCTAAACCTGGACGTGATCATACAGATCCCTCAAATTATAGGCCAATTTCCTTGACTAGTTGCGTTTGCAAAACCATGGAGCGCATGGTCAATAACAGATTAACTTGGTACTTAGAGTCCAATAATTTAATCACAAATATCCAATGTGGTTTTCGTAAAAATCGCAGTACCATTGACCATTTAGTTCGATTGGAGTCATTCGTTAAGAATGCCATTCTTAACAAGCAGCATGCAGTGTCAATATTTTTTGATTTAGAGAAAGCCTATGACACGACATGGAAGCATGGCATTTTACAAGATTTACATGATTTTGGTTTCCGAGGCCGTTTGCCTCAGTTTATATCCGAGTTTTTAACTGATAGGCAATTTCAAGTCCGCGTGGGTTCTACCCTGTCTGACCATTATAAGCAGGATCAGGGTGTCCCACAAGGTAGTATTTTGTCTGTCACATTGTTTAGTGTTAAGATCAACAGTTTATCCAAGGTCTTAAGTGATTCAATCGATGGGTCACTTTTTGTGGATGATTTTAATATTTCTTGTCGCGGTAAAAGTATGCATACTATTGAACGGCAACTGCAGTTGTGTTTAAACAAAATAGATAAATGGTGTCTTGAAAACGGCTTTAAATTTTCTAAATCCAAAACTAATTGTATCCATTTTTGTAGAAAATATAAACCGCATAAAGACCCTGAACTATCTTTAAATGGCACACCCATCAAAGTCGTTAAGGAAGCCAAGTTCTTGGGTTTAATTTTTGACTCGCATCTAACTTTTCTTCCCCATATCAAGTCCCTAAAAACTAAATGCTTGAAGGCACTTGACTTGTTGAAAGTCGTTTCCAATTCTAAGTGGGGAGGGGATCAAGCTACCCTCCTACAATTATATCGATCATTGGTACGTTCCAAACTTGATTATGGCTCCATCGTGTATGGTGGAGCCTGCAACAGTAATCTAAAACCTTTAGATTCTGTCCATCACCAAGGTCTAAGACTATGTCTTGGTTCCTTTAGAACTTCACCTGTTGACAGCCTCTACGTCGAGGCTGATGAGCCATCTCTTACACAACGCCGTATAAAATTAACTTTACAGTATATTACAAAACCTTTATTCCAATGAGTCAAACCCTGCATATAACTGTGTCTTTAATCCCCTATATGAAGATCTGTATAACAAGAAGCCTTCTCTTGTTCCGCCTCTTGGTATAAGAGTGAAACCTTTCCTTTCTGCTGCTGGCATTGAGCTAGAACATATAGCTCCTTCCCGTCTTCTTTCTTCTCCTCCTTGGCAGTTGGTTAAGCCACAGGTTGACCTAACTCTGACAAAGTTTAAAAAATCAGAAACTAATGAATTACAATATAAACAAGAGTATAATCAATTAAAAAGTACATATAATACATATAAATCCTTATTTACAGATGGGTCCAAGGACGGTGGCGCAGTGGCATCTTAACAGCTCTCGAATATATTCAAAGGCATCCTAAACATAAACAATATATAATCTTTTCTGACTCTCTATCTTGCCTTCAGGCTATTAAAAATCTATCTTGCAAACATCCACTTTTAATTGAAATAATTGAATTATATAATGATCTTGCTACTGGCCAATGCGACATCGTCTTTTGTTGGTTACCCAGCCACGTTGGCATTTCTGGGAACACAATGGCCGATCTTGCTGCCAAGGCAGCACTCAACAAATCTGTGACACCACTTCTTATTCCATACTCTGATTACAAAGCTGCTATTAGATCTTATATCCGTGATCTGATGCAAAAGAAGTGGGACACCCAAGTCGGTATAAATAAATTACATGCAATAAAACCAACTATCGGTTACACCTACTTGGGCTGTCAGTCCAGATTTGAAGAGGTCATCATACGACGATGTCGTATTGGCCACACAAGATATACGCATGAGTACCTATTTAAAGGCGAGGATCCTCCGTTTTGTATCCCTTGTGATGAAAGAATCACGGTCAAGCACGTCTTGCTTGACTGTGTTGAGTATTCCATCACAAGGGATAAATATTTTAAATCACGAACTATGAAGAATCTTTTAAATAGTATCAGTTCTCATTTAATTATTGAATTTTTAAAAGAATTAGATTTGTTAACAGATTTGTAAATAGCTAAATATTTTATGATTGGAAGTTCGAATTAGTAACACAGATTGTTAGTGGCTGTATCCTCGAGGGGGTTAAAGTACTGTAAAATTATTGTCCTCCCGAGGAGGTGTAAGTAAGTCCCAAAACATTCAAAGTAAATTTCAACTTTCCGTTTTTTAATCGTAGAATATGTGTAATTTTAACGTATGGCTAGATTTATCTCAATTGCTAACAGCTGAGGGGATGATGTAAATCCAGCTAGGGCCCATGCAGGAAGCAAATGTACTGTAAGTCCCCATGGTCCCTAGTATGGTGATCTAACTTCAGTTGTTAGCGATCTATAGCCCATTTTTATATTGTGTTGTCCCCTATAGTTAAAATGTTTTAGATTCAATTACTAGTTTTACATATATATCTGTGATAATCTAGTTATTTTACTGTCCTTCGTTGGCAGAATTTTATGGTTTCACTTGGATTGTTGATATATTTCTAACTTGCTTTAGTCACGATATGGCTGAAATATTGCCGATGTGACTTAAAATCTTAACTCACTCACTCTACCTTCAGTTGTTGGCGTGTTTTATACTGTATTGTCCTCTTTAATTGAAATGTTTTAGCTTTGCTCTCTAGATTTATTCATATCCGTGATTTTCTAGTATTTTTACTGTCCATCGTCGACAGGTTTTAATCTTCAAAACGTTTTCTCTTTATATTGCATAAATTGTTTTGTCACGATATTGCCGATGTGACGTTAAATATTAACTCACTCACTCACTCCACAAAGTGGTGGGTTACAATAGCAAAATCGTCATCGCGACCGGTGATCAAAAGTTGGGTGTAACCCTGATATCAACGTGAGTCACGTCCCACCACCCACGAGTACCTGCGAAACGATGATCATGACACCACCACCATCGCCGGAGCCCAGTGTTCAACCCGCACCACACCCATCGGTACTGGCGGTGGTCGAAAAATCAGCAACACATTGATCGTAAAACAGCGCTCATGGTCGGACTGTACCTTATCGGATTCAAAATTCTTTAGCGGCGATGGTCACCAGACCGACTACGGCACCGATCAACACCAACAGGTTAAGACCGAACCACGTGACCGTTTTCAACAAGAGGCCTAACAACCAGCCAGTTTAGCCAAGGCTTCCCCGAGCTATTTTAAATGTCTTTTTTATCCAGTCTCTGACGTCGCTACCGACGTCTGATGGAGTTGGTGTTGGGGTTGGTGGTGTGCTTCCACCGCTTCCACCGCCTACACCGCTTGTCAGCGAGATGATCAGGGACGATATGATGAAGCACAAAGCCGTCAGAATGCTGGCGATGGTGATCCCTTGTTCTCTGAATAACGTTCTAAGCCTTTCGGCTAACGTGGTGTCTTTGTAGAGGACTCGGTCGACAGTTTCGCGAATGCGACTGATCTGGGTTCGAAGCGCTTCTCAGAAGGAGGACACCACTTCCAATCAGCTCAAACTTTCGTCTTCCATGATGCGCAACCTTTCCTTGATGATATTTTTAGGACCTCGTCGTCCTGTACCTGGGCTAGTTTTCTTTTACCACAAGCGATATGATCATCGACTTCTTTCAGTTTGGATATGTTGTTCACGAGTTCTCCACGAGTGGTTCGCAAGGCCTTGTCTAGCCCTCGCAGTTTCCGAATGGTAAATTCGAAACCTGGCAAGGGTTCGTTCCAGTAAGCGGCCAATATGTTTTATCACCTATGTTTCTATTTTCTTAAGTCGTCGTCATCATCATCATCTAGCAATCACCTGGGTTATATCGTCGTCATCATCATCATCTAGCAATTGGGTTCTATCACACACACACACAAAACAACACCCCACACCTCAAATCGTCCATGGGAATATCTTCTACACCTTCATCCATGGTTCTGTTATATTAAAGATATAAAAACATACTTTCAATATAAACGAAGGCATACGGACAAAAACTAGATCCTTCCCGAAGATTGAGGGAATCCCTTGGGGTGAAAGCCGTGCGTCTATCTGTGACCATCACCAACAACCCAAGCACGATCGATGGAAACCAAACGCGGTTGGTGCGCTTTCCCAACCTGGGATAATAACAAAAGAGAACACATGGCGAACCTGGGTCGAGCCATCGTGTAAAACACGACGATCAAAATCAGAGGGAATGAGATCCTCAGCTTTGACGACAGTGGTGTGTTTTTCAGTTACACAGACCTCTGGAGAACTGTGAGCGAACGGGAAAACATGAAATATCAAGTCCATCGACTCGGTTGCGTGTGGGGTATACTTTGGAACAAGCCGATCTCGCCGCTAAACCGAAGAAGCATAAGGCTATAGCTGAGGCGTTCAGGAAACGATTTTGCATTCCGCTCGACCTCGAACTACTGGAGGGTCACATGCCATTTTACCAAGCCGTGTTGGGCGACAGGCTGGAATACGAACTGACATTTAACGATTATAGCCGGGTTGTTTTTGTAGAGAACAGTGAGGGCAGGTATACCACTGACAATATTTCGCTGGAGTTCGACAAGGTCACGAACCGGAATTGGCGCGATTGGCAGCAAATTCGCAACCAGTATTCGGGAAAACTGCCCATCCTGTATGATCGCGTGCTGCGGCATCAGAAGCTCATCGCTTATAAAAGCGATACGTTGTGGAATATCAATCTGAACATACCTGCTCGATCGATGAAGGGTATTTTGATCCTGCCAGTGGAAGAATTTTCACCGTTTGAAAGAATGAACGAAAAATATTAGAATCCCCGAGATTATCAAAGTGGAAGTGACCGTCGAGGGCATGCTCAATCAATTGCTTAGCCAAGGCATGCGAGCTTACCAACATTTGGACGAGATCCCAAAATTACTGCCGATCAGGCGCCCACCGGAAATCAACGCGGTCGTGAAGGATCTCAGCCTCGCCTACATGACGCTACGGCAATACCTAATGACCAAGTACACACTGTGGCTGGACATGCGATCCGTGGACAATGATCGACTGCACGGGCAGCGAGGGGATTACGATCCAAATCACCAAAAAAAGCTCAAACCGCGGGTAAAATAAAACCTATATTTGTACGTGATTATGGATGCGCAGCTTAATATAGAAAATGGAGATTCATGCAAACCCTCTATTAAGTTTGATATCGAGCTACTACTAGAGCCGCATTGCGCCATCGTGTGCGGTCAGACAGGATGTGGGAAGACCTTTTTGGCTCAGATATGCTGGAAGGTGTTCGATCATATCGTGATTGTTTGCCCTACTATATGCGTCTATAAACCGTACACGGAGAGAGCGTGGGTGTTGAACGATGCGGAGCTGTATAAAATCGGTCCGGGAGTACGTTTACAGGACTGGTTGCGAGCCTTTTACGAGAAGTTCGAGGGAGAATGGACGCTGTTTATCCTAGACGATTGCAGCGCGAATAAAGAGATCACTAAAAAGAGAGATATGTTATCGTATTTAGCGTTTTCGGAACGTCATATGAAACACAGCGTTTGGGTGTTGACGCAAAAATTGAACTCGGTCCTGAAAGACCTCAGAGAACAAACGCGATGGTTTGCCATATTTCACTGCAAGGACAGGGATTCGTTTGAGGAATGTTTAAGGGAAAATGACGTGATTCCCACCAAACCCAAGCAGGACCGCGTGAGAAGCTGGTTAGCCAAAACGAAACACGCCAAACTCGTGCTGAAAACAGACCAACCTGTGGCATATGCGGTGTGCTAGCTAAGCAAAACTTAGCAAACTGCTTAGCAAAACTTAGCAAAACTTGGCAAACTGCTTGGCAAATTAAATGTATAGCCTTTATATAAAAAAACATGACGACGTTTGAAATTCTCGTATTGGTTTACCTGGCATTCTTGTTCTGTTTGGGTTATGCCAGATTTCATTATATTAGATTTAAATCCCGATTGATGTATTATAAGATGTAGTTGGACGACTCGTGGCCCTCGTCGTGGGTGGGAAGGGTAAACAATACTTGGGTGAAAACGTCACCACCGATAAAATTTATAAAATGTCCGATGGAGACATCGATAAACTGTACATGAGATACGAAACCCGATTCGGTGCTGAAATGACGAAAACCACAGGGTCGACTTTAACGCAATTCTACACTGTTACAGCTACGTCTCTGCTTCCAATTCCACCAGAGCATCGACCTTATTTGTGCGAAGATCTCAACAAAGATCCGTTTATCTGTCACGCCTTGAACACCCTCAGTTGTGAGTTGTATCACCGATATGGTGTGTTCTTAGCTCCTGTCACCGCGGCGATCATTACATTGAAACACTGTAAATTTAAACATAAATGCCCAACTATTGATATACAAGATGATGGAGCTGAACATCGAAACGACTTTGACACCTGTGGAGGAGACTGTACCTCAATAAGTGATTCATACCGTCACGAAGAAACCCAAGAATCCGAAAAGTAGCCGCTGGTAAAAAAGTGGGGGTTAGCTAGACTGTCGTGGGTATCACCGCAGGTGTATGGTTATAACAACAAAACAAAAAGACAACACCACCACCAGCGATGTCCCAACCCTTAACAAAACAATTAGAGGTAAACCCCCATGTTATGTTATAATCATGTCTACCGCCGATGGAAAAACATTCGGCAACAATGCGTCTCACGCCGCCGTGATCAGCGGACTGGCCATCGGCTAGGCCCGATTGAGCAAAATGATCACCAAACAACCGGCACCCAAACTCAATTTCAACCTGCAAGACATGGGTATGACGAGGTTCGACTTGGGACTAGCGATGGTGGCCAAAGATATGCCCGTCAAGCAAGGCATCATTCCGGAAAACGTATTAAAGTAAGAAAGTATAAATAATAAAATGGCTACTATTTCCTTGATGGTCAGTGGGGCATAAGTCAACGCCTTGGCCTTTTTGGGGAGCAATTACCTTTTTTCTTACCTACGAACGTTGAACGCGGCCAAAATCGAAGCAGAACGGAAACGTCACGATTTAGCCATCGAGAAATTACAAGCACACGCGAAAAAACGCATGCACAGAATCGACTTTATCCACGACCAACTCCAGCGGGAAAGTCACGCCGTTCGAACGTTTAAGGACGTGGGCGAACCCATGCACATGTATTATCTCATCACCGGCAAATGCCTCCCACCTCTCGGCGAGGAACCCACCTTATCTCAGTATTACACGCCTTCCCCAGAACAGAAAGACCGGGACCTGATCTTCATCGCGCTTGGTTTAGCCGCGACAGTGTTGATTGTTCATCAATTAAACTCATGTATATCTAAATGCATATAGCAAAGATGAGACGCGCTCTGTATCATTGTCAATACGTGCTTCTGGGAAAAGCCGAGACTTGCGGCAAGAAATGCAGGACCGAGGAGTACTGCAGCATACACAATGATGTCTATCAGAAAAGGTTTCGTGTATTGGAGTGAAATGTCATTATGGTTTATGCGAAGCCCACGGATCAGACGTGGTCCGAAACCAACTTATTTATGAGAAGAAAAATGAGTATCTCAACGAACGTAACCGACTACTCAGAATATAATTTTTAAATCAAATATAAAGCAAATCAATTAGACATTTGACTTTGCATGTGGATCTAGCAAATCATGAGTACCATCAGAGAACTCAAAGCTCTTGCGAAAAGTCGTGTATTGACTGGTTATTCTCGCATGAGGAAAGCCCAACTACTCACCTTGCTCAACATGAAATATGACAAGCCCCCTACTAAAAACTAAAAATTCGAGCTAAAGAACATGGGTTGAAGAGTTATTCTGACATGAGATAAGCCCAACTACTAAACTTGCTAGAAGACACTGAGCCGGTCGAGTTGAGATTTGTGCCGCCAGACCATGCCGTGGGTAAGTATCTATGAGGCTAGCGGATGGCCGTTCAGTCAAACATCGACATCAATGACGTTAAACCCCTGATCGCTAGCAAGATCAATGAGGAGTTGGATGATTTAAAAAGTATCAAATATCAGCTCACCATCAAAATGTCGCTCGCCACAGTTTCATGTACAAAACGCAGGAACACGAAGCTTGCGGGTTCGGGTACGTGGTCGTCCAATACGATGGACAAACAAAACGCTCCCATTGTCTACCGAGGTCCCGAGGCAGCCGAAAATGTTTTTACGGCTTTACAGAACAAAGGAAAAAAAATAAGGGACATTTTAGCCAACATTATACCCATGCATATGATGGAGGATGACAAAATCAGGCACAAAATGTCAACTTATTGCCACGTGTGCAACCAACCACTGAACAGGGATTCCGTAAGAGATCATTGCCACACCAAGGGTCGGTATTAAGGTGCCACTCACAAGGTGTGCAACCTAAAGCTCAAAATCGATCCCCAAAAGACACCCATCCCCGTGGTGTTCCACAATTTAAGAGAGTACGATGCCCACCTGATCATGCAGGCCATCTCGAAAATCGATGGCGATATCAAATGCATCCCCCAAAACATGGGGAAATACATCTCCTCGTAAAACGGTCTGAAATTTATCGATAGTATACAGTTTCTCCTATCATCATTTACCAATTTGGTCTAGGCCAACAATACCTTTCCCATCACCGATTGATACACCTATGGGGCGGCTCGGTCTTTGCTGTTAAGGAAGGGTGTGTACCCCTACGAGTACATGGACGATTGGTCTAAGTTTGAGGAGACACAATTACCTCCCATTGACCGCTTTTATAGCCACTTAACCGAATCCGAGATCACCAAGGACGATTACACCCACGCCCTTCACGTGTGGGAAAAACTAGGCTGTCAGAATTTAGGCGATTATCACGACCTGTATTTAAGAATGGATGTGCTCCTGCTCGCCGACGTGTTTGAGGTATTCAGAAAAACGTGTCTAAAACAATACAGTCTCGATCCAGCCTGGTATTACACCAGTCCTGGTCTGTCGTGTGACGCCTTGTTAAAAAAAACAGCGTGAGGTTGGAATTATTAACAGATTATGATATGCATATGTTTATCGAAAAAGGCCTGCGAGGCGGGGTTATGATGGTCTCCAAGCGCTATGCCAAAGCCAATAATAAATACATAAAAGGCTACGATTCGTGTAAACAGGCCAACCATCTCCTCTATCTCAATGCCAACAACCTGTATGGCTGGGCCATGAGTCAATATCTACCTACGGGTGGGTTTGACTGGGTTAATAGCAACAATTTTAAAAAGGATAACATCATGGCTATCCCCGAAAATCTCCAAACATTTGATGTACGATTTCTACTACAAGCTCAAAAAGCAGTACGGTAATGGATGCGAGTTGTTGTATACACCGACTCGTTGTTTTTAAAAATTCGTACCGAGGATGTGTACGAGGACATGGCAAACACATCGATTTGTACAATACGAGCGATTAACCATCGGATCACGCTTTACACAATACGACCAATAAAAAGATACTGGGAAAAATGAAGGACGAATGCACCAGTACACCCATTACGGAATACGTTTGATTAAGACCTAAAATGTATCCCATCCTGAAAGCCAACAACAGTGAAATACGAAAGGCTAAAGAAGTGAAAAAATATGTGGTTCAACAGCATATCAAACACATCCTCCTTAAACAGGCTCTCTTCGATAAACGCACTTTCAAACACCAAATGAATATGATCAAAAGCAACAAGCATAGAATATACGGACTGACCATCAATAAAACATCCTTGTCGCAATTGTATTAAAAATTGAAAACTATAGATAAATTATGGAAAAAATCTATTACAGCCCACGGTGATACTGGAAAGGCGCGACCGCCATCCAAAAAATCGCCAAAACCGCTCGCTTCTTCGAAGAAAAAGCCGAAGCTTGGCTTAAAAAACAAGCTCTCTGGCGCCCCAATACATCCCGAGAAGAACATTCGATATTTCGATGCCCAATCGCGTCCATCAAGCCGACCTCCTGTTTCTCCCACATGGTGAGGCATAAAACCTATAAGTACGCCCTGACCCTCATGGACGTTGCGAGTTGCTACAAGGAAGCCGAACCGTTAAAGACCAAAGATTCGAACGAAGTGGCCAAGGACTTGGAACGAATCTACAAACGCAATACGCTGACATGGCCAGCCAAGCTGCAAGTCGATCCCGATCCCGATCACAGCTGCCTGCCAAGCACCAAGTCCAGGTTCGACGAGGCGTGGCTGGAGCTCACCGCAGCCAAGCCATCATGGAGAGGTTCAATCGCACCTTGCCGAACACCTGTTCTCGCACCAGTACGTGCAGGATTTAACCTCTACACAAAACAGAAATATGGAATGGGTCGTACGCTTGCCGCAAATAGTGGATGCCATCAACAACGAAGTCACCCAACTCCTGGGCAAGAGACCCATTGAAGCCATCCGAATGAAATCAGTCACGGCCGAATCGGCAGCAGCAGCAGCACTTCGATTGCAAAAACCATTACCGGATCGGGTCAGCATTAGGTACTTGTACCAGCCGGGCGAACATGAAGGAGACAGCAGAAAATGGGCCACCGATCCGATCTGGTCCATGAAAACGTACCACCTCTCCCTAGTGGACATCAAAGAAGGCAAACCGAACTTGTACTACTTAAAAGACGGGCCGCCGAGAGGGTTCGTCAGAGAGGAATTGCAAATTGTCCCACACGACACGGTATTACCCCCCTAATTAAAGATACGTCTATATATAGTTATCATGTGGACACTGATCGAAAAACGGTTGTTCAGGCGTGTCTGGATGGACGTCAATGGGCTCGATATTTGGTACATGAAAACGTACCACCTCGACCTAGTGGACATCAAAGAAGGCAAACCGAACTTGTACTACGAGAGGGTTCGTCAGAGAGGAATTGCAAATTGTCTCACACAACATGGTATTACCACCCCAATTAAAGATACGTCTATATATAGTTATCATGTGGAGACTGATCGAAAAACGGTTGTTCAGGCGTGTCTGGATGGACGTCAATGGGCTCGATATTTGGTTCATGAAAACGTACCACCTCGACCTAGTGGACATCAAAGAAGGCAAACCGACTTGTATTACTTAAAAGACGGGCCGCCGAGAGGGCTCGTCAGAGAGGAATTGCAAATTGTCCCACACGACACGGTATTATCCCCCTAATTAAAGATACGTCTATATATAGCTATCATGTGGACACTGATCAAAAAACGGTTGTTCAGGCGTGTCTGGATGGACGTCAATGGGCTCGATATTTGCTCAGCCCTACGTCGAGTAATAAGTCGAGGGAAATTCACCACCCTGTATGATAGTTTAGGTCTAGTGGGTACCAAACGTTTACAACGTGTCATGGATACTTTAGTCGATTATAGCCTTAAAACCCGAGATCAAAACCGCCGCGTACTCGACCTACTCCTTAGCCTACTTCGAGGAATTTATGACAGATCCCATCCATAAAGTCATCGCTCAATTTTACGGCTATGGTTAAAACAAGGACGCATCCCACGATACTCACACAACCCATCCACCATTTTTTTACCCTACCATAGGACCACATTCAGACATCAATCAACCTCTAAGCTGCATGTGCGGCAGAATCCCCCTTTTACAACTTCTTCCCGTTTAGGAACTAAACTTTGGCGTTCATTGTATACTGGGGCAGTGGGTAGCCTAGTGGTTAAAGCGTTTGCTCACCACACCGAAGACCCGAGTTTGATTCCCCACATGGGTACAATGTGTGAAGCCCATTTGTGGTGTCCCCCGCCGTGATATTGCTGGAATATTGCAAAAAGCTGCATAAAACCAAACTCACACACTCATTGTATACTACACCAGTTTGGTTTCGTTATAGTCACAGCATATCAAAATGCACACACACGAACCTGCTCGCAAGCAATTAATTCTTGAAATGAAAACAGGTTCGATGTCATGAATAACTAATTCTATTTATGTCGGGAATGTCAAGTGCATTAATGCCAATTGTCTATACACATAGAGAATCTCACCCGCGTGTCTTTTGACATCAAATATATAACCACGAGTTGATAAAGTTGCAAATATTTTTACTTTTATCAACGAGTCTGCATATATTTGATATCAGAAGACACGAGGGTGAGATTCTATCATCCAAAATCACTTAGATTTCAATGAAAAATAATGTCCATCTTTGAACACGGTTCTGTCATTGACTTGCAGTGCAGCGATGTCATAGCATTGTGACGTCATCATGTTCATGACGTCATAGCATTCTCAGGGCACTGTACAAAATCTACTGTCAAAATAATATCTCTTAGGAGATATCGTTTTATCTCACACAAGCAATATCTCCTGTGGAACACAGGTTTGGATCATAAAATAATATATCACATATGGTGTCTATAAACTAAACCACCAGTTTGACAGTGCCCTTGTAATAGTAATAAATGTTTATGCTCAAAAGCATGACGTCCTTATTCAACTACACTGTAATAGTAAAAAAGCTGTCGTTGCATGTATTTCTAAAATGTACATAAGGGTACAACATTTTAATTTCACGAATAATGATCCATAAACATTTTAACGAAAATGAGAATTTGATTTCATATTTTCGATCTGCAGGTATCACTCGAGGTACTCGGAAAGATGAACCATGATTGTAAAGTATCTGTCCAGAACCGGTTATTCGTACATACTGTCCTGAAAAAATGTAGAACTTCTCACACACGGGCTAAATTGTTTTTCACCCATTGCCGAGACATTCTAATATCCCTCTAAATTAGCTGAATTAAGTCACAATGAGTTCAATCTTGTGTCACCATACGTATAAACATACTTTCATTTATAAACTTTACTTTGACACATGAATTCTCTACATTAATTCAGAATAATACTATGGAAGAAGATCCAACGGTCTCAGTTATGTGGAGTGAGACAGCACTTTTCCAGCAATATCACGAAGAAATATACATTGGTCGACCAGACCTTCGGCTACTATATAAATAGGTGCTGAGGGAAAGATTGAGTCCCTGTGACTGATACACTTGGACACATGGTGTGGCGATGTACTACCACCTACTATCCAAGATTTCTACAATCGCATAGGAGTGCAAAAGAGTCTGCAAATGCATACAGCCTCTGGTATAGAGGCAATTGGAAGAGGTTGAAGAGGAATAAAAAGAAACAAAAGAAGGTATATAAAATCTGATTGCTAGAAACTATACAAAAATGGACATAGTGGCAGTACGGAAAGTTGCGAGAGCTACGTACAAACATGGAAAACAACAAACCATTGCAACCATACAAAAAGAAGAAGAAGAAGATCCTCGTGGACACAGCAGACAGGCTGCATACTGGAAAGAGATCCCCATGGAGTATTCTTCTGTGGAGGAAAAGCTACAAGAAATGGCTAGGGAAGGACCAATAGACCATTCAGCCCGTATACTAGGCCACTTTGGCAAAGATACAGCAAAACAGTTTGCAAATCGTAGCAGAATGTATTCCGTTGGGTATGCTGGTGGTATTCTATTCTGTATCCCTGGTGGTACAATTTGTTTCTAGTTATTTGTTTCTGTCTTTTATAGCCTAGCTGGACACCAGTCTAGCTTTGTTTTTGTGCGGTTGTCTTTTCCTGGCCTACTCTACAGAAAAGCAAACTGTCTGCTTTCCGCAGGGCTTCTACCCAACCAAGTTTTTCTGTTTCCTTCTCTGGAAAGTATTCATATGTTGGTACTTCTTTGTCTGTAGTTGGGTTGCCATCTTCTCCCACTGGCAGCAGGTACAATACAATTCTTGCTTTCCCTCGAATAGTGTAACAGCAAACTTTCTGCAAATGTATTTTCCAGGTTCGACATCCAGAAGTTTGAATTGGCGCTATTGCAGTCTCTACGATACCATTTCGTTTGCATTCTTTCGTCCAGTAGGTTGTTGTATTCTTGTTCTATCGCTTCTATGTCTATAGAAGATAGCTTTCTAGGATCTGGGGCAACGACTACAGCAATAGAATTCCAGGATATTGTTCTGCCATCTTTCTGAAAAGATGCAGTCCAACAGCGTATTCTTCTTCGTTGTTGTCCAAGCCTCTTGGTATCCAACAAGCTCTTCGCGAGTATTTGCCGATAGTAGTCTCTACAAAGTCGTGGTTCTCTTCTAACACATGCTCCAGTCTTCTGCTTGCCCAAACTACTATTGGCATGTTTATGTCTTTTTGCGACAATATTACTCTGCTGGATCTTTGTGCTTCCTGTTCTTTGCGGTATCCTAGAATAGACCATGTAGTATTCACTACGTCTGCTATTTGTTTCGTTTGTGCATTTCGTAGAGCTGTTTCTACTTCTTTGCGAGCTTCTTCCGATCACTTTGTGTATTCCTTTCTCTCCAATACTATTTCTCCTAGTCGCTCCATTACTTTTTCTCTACGATGCTCTTGTCGTGCTGTCTTTCTGCCTTCTAGGATAGCCAATGCTTCTCTTCTCCATTCTTCCACGCGTGATGCTTCTTCTATTTCTTGCAGTTGTTGGCAACCTATAGCCTGTTTTTATATTGTATTGTCATTTATAGTCAAAATATTTTAGATTTAATTACTAGTTATAAATTGTAAATTGTAGCTGGGTTGGTCTTCTACTCGCAGACAGTATTGTTTTTGCATCGGGGACCTTTGTATTGCAACGTAGTGGGCCTAGCTCTAGACCAGTATATGTAGCAGATAGTATGTCTTCCAAAAATATTGGACATGCTCGGAAACCAAAGTCTGCAGCAGCCCATTCTACCGCTTTCTCCCAAAGTCGCATCGTCGTCTGGTCTTCTAGAACGAGACAGCGGTCTAGGCATTTTAATAGGTTTTCCCATTGTTTTGGTGGTGGTTGAACAACGAACAAGTTTCTGTCTAGAGGAGAAACCATCTCTAGAGATCGCTCTACCAAATCGTTTGCTCCTTCTAGTTGTGTGGATGCGCATATAGCGAAACTTACCGCAAAACCGACATACAGCCTTAGGACCAGGAATAGTTCCAAAAGACTGATCCAGTTCGCCCACCCGTCTCTTCTGATTATTTTCAACTTTGAACCAAACTGCTGTAGTGACGTAATGAAAGAAAATAACACCCCCCACCACCACCACCCCTACACACACACACACACACACAAACACACCCCAACCTGTCATCGACTGTTAATAGTGACAATGTCAGACTGCACCAAGATGTGAAAAACAGAAACAGGGGCGTTTTTCTCCAGCAGATGCAAATGGCTATCAACTAACATTATCTTCAGACAAGCAGTGACAAATATGTTACGTGCTCCGGTTTGGGTTCTTAGGCAAACAACAGACACGTTGAATACCAAGGACTCGATGTTTAATCGAGGATCATTATATAAGTACTATCAAGGCAGATAACTCCCAACTAGTCATGTGGTACAGTGTACCGCTAGAAATTGAAGATCACTCAACAAATATACCTTTCCAGCTCCCCTCACAAACTCTTGTCTTCGTTTTCGAACAACCACTGACTAATGCCAATGGCGTCACTGAGGGCGAGACGTTATTTGGTTGCTGATGAATTCTGCTTGTGGCACTTTGGTATTACGTCGTTTGTGAATGGTATTTATAGAGGAAAGTTTTACATATTTGATTTTGAATATATTTTAGTTGTCAGATTGCATATGGCGAGGGAAATCGTATCGGCCAGCTAATGAGAGTGGTCAGCGTATTTTCTTTTGAAACCAATCTATCAGGCAATTTGCGTCCGTAACATATATTAGCAGGGTAATGACATCTGAATTTTGTTGTTTGGGGTATTTTCTTTAAACAATTCCATCGTAATTTTGTAAAAAGCGTAAACACAACCACAGGGGCAAGTTCCAGATCGTTTCAATAGATTGTCAACACTGCCTTTATTGATCTATCCGTTGTTCAAATTTAGTTAAACCAATAATCTGAAAGTATGTGTTTCTATCTTTTAATGCATATAAAGAATGGTCAATAATAACAAAGCTATGTTATGAAGATGTATTATTAAAATGGACTGCGTCGGTCCGTGCACATTCGTTTTTTCCGGAACAGAACTTTAAACCGTTCACTATTTCTTCACCAGACTTGCAAAATAGATAGGTCTGGTGTTGTACTAGTGCCTTTTGTTAGTTTTGGATTTCTGAATAAAATATTATTTGCGTTTCCATGGCAACAAATTTGACTTCGACTGAAAGTGGCGTTGGTGGTCTCTCCGGAGCAGAACTTTAAAACCATTAACTACTCCTTCACAAAACCTGGCACCTGGATAGGTCTGGTAGTGAATTAGTGCCTTTTGGTAGTTTTGGATTTCTGAATGAAATATTATTTGCGTTTCCATGGCAACAAATTTGACTTCGCCTGAAGTTGGTGGTCGTGCACCTTTCCGGAGCAGAACTTCAAACATTTCAGTACTCTCCTTCCACTTTGCTATATGTACGCCAAAACATTTGACATAGTCACAACTCGTAGACAAATGCATGAAGAGTATTTTGCCATTGCGGGGCATATTGTTGACTTTGTCTTGTTGTTGTTAAGTAAAATGTTACATAAATAAACTTTTAGTTGTTATGGGTCACACAAGTTTAACTCATTAAGCCCGAGAGCCCCATCACTACTCAACACCTGGAAGCCCTCGCTGATTGCCCACTCTCTGTGCCGAGACTAATTAGTGCTAGTCACACCTGATTTCCCTGGCAGGTTTCGGGATCACAGGAAACTGTCTAGTCGTACAAACAAGTCCTGATTGTTTAATTGTGTCGTAAAGATATATGTTGAAAGAAATCAGGTGTGAATACATGTCGTGTATTGCAAGCTTTATGTCATTTTATTGCAAGTTTCTCTTGTAGACCTTTTGTCGGCTTGTACATTTATATTTTATCACAATATGCATACACATGTATTTTTTGTATGTAACAGATGAGACACACGTTAACAAATTTTCTCTCTTATATCATTGTGTGAGGTTTAAATTTACAAATCATCTATGACAATGACATACTGTAAAGAAGAATTTACTTTCATACTTTATAATCTTCGACGAAAATAGCGGTTTTGCCGATACATTTCTAGTGTTTACGAATTATTTTAAAGAAAGTACTATAACGCTAGTCTAGCACATTCATAGCATTACACTTTATTGCATACAGATTTAACATACGTGACCATACAAACATACATATACAAAATGTATACTACATATTCCTTGCATAGACATAAAACAAAGAGTCACGTGATAGGGCGTCATCAAATTTCCCGAATAGAACGTTCGGTATCTCAACTGTTCAATGTAGTGGCTGGTCATATGTTATCTGCGACCAATCGTATCATGAGATACCTGTCACAGAGGAAGGACAGGTGATGGGGCGTGGGCGAAATTTCTGAAGAGCACGTTTGGTCACTCAGCAGCTTGGATAGAGATTGTTTATTGGCTATATCCTTGACCAGTCGATATGCTGGGTTTCGGCTTTATCAACTCAAGCTATCATGTAACAGTTTGTGTATTGTAAACATACACACTGGTAACGATGTATGAAATATACACATAAGACAAATAGGAGTAGATAGTCACTTTGGCGAGTTTATTTGTCCTCATTTTAGTGTTTTTCGATAAGTAAAACAAAGCGATTGAAATCCAGCCACTGAGTAGAGGTAGTATTCATTTTCATATACATTTTATGCACACAACTAGTACATAAAACATAATGGTTTGCTGTACATGTAAATATAATCTTCACCTTGATACGAATGACTATCCAAACTAGAGTACACGCATTACAGAATTCACGAGGTGACACTATACTGAATTATTATAGTGTATAAACTTGCAGTTGACACCCCCACCCCCAATATTTATGAAGGTGGGCGTGCCTATATCTTTACTGAATGCAAACGAGGTTCATAAGATTGCAGATGTGCATGCATGTATAAACATCTCAGAGAGGGGCGTGACTCCATAAAGCAACATGTCCAATGATATAACAGCGCATCTGATTATTTTACACTTGTCACGGGACAAACCTTTCAACAAGGACGTAACTACATATGCTTTCTACCGGAGGCTGTTATTTCAAGGTCGAAAGAGGCGTTCAATTATCTCATTACTGTAATCGGCTTGAATGATTATACGCATGTGTATCGATACCGTAACTAATATACTATCCAGCTTTTATTGACGATGGATCAATAGAGACTGAGTTGATTGATACACGTGATAATTGCACCGGATTTGATAATTACACAGATCAAATACAAACGTTTTACAGAATGCTCATGTAAATTGCATAGAAAACTGACAATTCAAATTAACATGAAACTTTCAACAGCTTGAACAAAAATGCTTGAAATACCTTTGTATGGCTAAAATGTAATAACTTATGATATTACTTCTGTCCATGTGTGACAATGTTTTGAATTACCAACTTACTGTCTTTTGTAACAAACGTAGTAAAACATTTCATTGTTGTAATAACACTGACATGTATATATGTATTCGATGCAAAGGCGCGACTTATCACTTTAAATTCGCTTAGGTAACATTACGAACTTTAGATTATGGAAAACAACTAGTTACAATTCAGTAAACTTCAAATTTGTAAGTTCAATTATGTTTAATCTATTCGAGCTTGGATGTATAATTACTTGTGTTTATACATTATGTTTCAGTATATGAAACATGACAACGTAATGATGCCTCAAAAGTAAATTCAAACTATTCTATTGTGTTTGAATTCTTTGTATGTCCTTGAAATTTCGTATATTGTTTCCTATTTATTAGGTAGTTGAAGGAAATATAATTTTTAGTAACCTCTAAACCATTACATCTAATTCAATCAAGGTGCATACGAAGTATTTTAGTATCCATTCCCAAGGAAGAGTACCAGGCACTTACCTCTGTAAAAACATCATAATCCCTTTCTCGCCGACATGCGTTCATTTGCTAAACGCTGTACAAGCCTATGATAATGATTAGCAATTGTTATCAAAACACTTTAAATACTTCTTCTGATTGATACTAAAGGTGGGATCTCTCGTAAGAAAAGCTAACATTTGCTCAGTACTGCTAAATTGGTTGAAATAATAGGTACAGTGCGATTATTAAAAGTACAACACACATGTGCGTCTCTCGCTGAATAAGAGGTGCTTTCTGTTGACGACTGTATGTGGCTCTCGCTGTGAGAAACTGGTAATTACCTGCCCCATAAACGCGTCACTCGCTGTGAGGAGCTGATTAGTTTCCCCTATATATGCGTCTCTCGGCCTTAATGAGTTAAAGCGCTGAGTGTGGATTTGAACTCACCTTGAACTTAGGTTGTGTATTTTCACCTATTATGAGTAGGCTCTGGATGAACCTTTTTGTTGTTGATTTGCTTTCAGCGGATGCTGTGGAAGCTGTGAGGTATTTCTAAATTATTGTGTTGTGGCGTAGTTCTTGCTAGAACTGTGTAATAGATATATAAGTAATGGTTGTCGAGATGTTGGGGGACTGATTTGGATTTACAGCCATCTACCTGCTAAAATCAAGACCAACCATTCAAGAGACCTATCACTCGTCTACACTGAACTTTCAACAGCTGTCAACAATCTTAAATGAGTACATCTGCTTTATTGGGAATATCAATACTATGCTGAGGAAATATTTTAGATTTCTGGTCCAAATAGTATTGCATTAGAAATTTGTAATGTAACCGTGTTTATTCAATATACAATTGAATATCATAGATTCGTTTGCGTTTTAATTTTTGCAGGTTTAAAGGGGACACACAAGCCTTTTATTACAGCAATTCCTAAACCGTAACATAGTTAAGAAATGCAATTTCGTTGTGTATATGAATGGCGTGGGGCCATGAGTCAGGTGATCCGGTAATGAGATGCAGTACGTAACGTGGAAAGCGCCACATTGTCTCCCTTGAGCACGCCAGAAACCTATGGTGGGTTCGAATCCCCGATCATAGTTTTTGTTTTGGCAACACCGTACCAATTCGCCTGCATTGCACCTAAGTGTGAAACGTCTAAGACCAGAATCAAACACCCAGCTGAAACGCCACGACGTAACAAGTATACCGTCACAACTGGTGTAAAAGCCAACTTATTCACTCATCAAAACAGGTCAAGCTGTAACACTGGCTATCAGGTATCTTCGTCCTGTACTTTCTATATACAGAAACGTTGCACAATTGTTGTCAACTGTGTATAAACTGCATACTTACTGTCGCCTACATTTAAACAGTTATATTCTACACTACCGTCGGCTTTCAAGTCAACTGGCAATAACATACCAGCATACATGGACCTATTTCAAGAGCGTGGATATGCTGAACCACAATTTCCGCGACAAATTCGTATATTTTATTCAAACATGGACATGTACCATCCCTGCAATATATGGACACACCGATATGGACACGGACGCACCGACATGGATGTCATCACACCAACACAGGCCACTGTCAATTACCAAAAGGAGTCCTGGGATGAAGATCATGACCTCGGGACAGTTTTCCCGCTCATTAATATAGGCAGTGTCCATTATCCCATCTTCCTACGCATTCCAGCAGGATATATATGGTGTCATTAACACAGCTAATTTGTTATAGATTTATATCCTCAATTCAGAACAAAATCGCGACCAAGTATTTCCCAAAATCTGCAACATTTTCTTTGTGAGGCAGCTCAAGAAGTCACGATCTCTTATTCAGTTGGCTCCTATATACTTGTTTAGATTTTCTGTACGTTTTAGAAGGGAACTTGCAACGGAACAATAACTGAAGTGTCGAGGTGATTTTTACAATAACGACAAAACTTACTACACCCAGTATGTCCAGTAACTTCTGGAACTATTTCCATCATGATATGTGATTTTTCAAATCAGGACACGACGCCCATGTTTAAAAAATACCCACTATTTTCGCTTTCAGCAGATTTATTATCACTTTCCATTTACAATCATAATGCTGCAGTATATGCAACTTTATTTGTGAACTAATTTCAGAAAGTTTCTGACCTATTTCAAGAATGTTCCTGAATTTAAGAATGCAGTACGTCGCGTATTCAAGACATTCGACGTGGGAATTCACTTTATTGCCTGTCAGTAACGGTTGATGCTTATAATTTTACCATTTTTACTACCTGGGTTGTAAACATAATGTTTTTCTCAATATAATTTGTTGAAGGCTCATTGATATTGTGTTGTGAAGTTAATTGTTTTTTTGACGTACAATAACTTTGACTGGTGGACACAGGCTCCAGACATTACTGCTCTACTCTGTGAGAATTGACCAATACCAAATTGCGCCAATGATCATGAGTACCATGAACGGCATCAGAAATGTTCCAAGAAGACTATATGTATTATAAATACAACGTCAAATAATGTCATGTAGCAGAGATGTCCTTTATGGAACTGACTGATGAATGCAAGTCTGACAATGCCTCATTTATTAAATATAACACTGAAAGGTGGTTTGGGCCATCACAATCATGTACCTTCATGCATGAACTCGAATTCCGTATCAGATACCAATATTTGAGCCCTTTCATTTGATAATAACATTTGAGCGCATTCTTACAGACTTATATCTGGAACCCTTTTCATCACTCCCACTGGTTTAAAGAATGGACAATGAAATGGTTAACTGATGACCTAATGGGAACATATCCGCTTTTATAACACATTTCGCTTAGCCAGGCTAACTGAGGTCTTGTCACAATATAACAAAGCAAGCCCATACTGGGTACATATGTGGTCATCTTATTATATCGACTGTAAAATGAACGCATTATAACTGTTCAAAGAAATACCCTTGATATCAGGAATGATAGGTGAGTGACAAGACATTGGAACATTTTCAAATTAACAAACGCTTCCTAAGAAAAAATGTCTATGATTCTAACCATAGTTAACATAGCAAAGGAATCTTCAGCATTAACTGCAATTAACATAGCATAGGCATTTTCAGCATCAACTTCAATTAGAAGGAATCTATGTAAATACTCTGTGAACAATTATTTACTGAGGTATCAGCTGTTGAATTCATACTTGTAAGTGTCTGCAAATATGGTCATAGCAAACGTGGGAAATGTGACTGCAAACGGCAGTATAAGACAAGCATAAGTTTCAAACATGTAGCGCCATCTGTAATGGAGTTAGTAGATATCGGGAGACATGAACATATCCGTTCAGAGCACGTATTTCAAACTTTATTGAAATCGGGCTAGGGCCCCGTGATATATATCGTACAAGGACACCAATATTGTTTTCTTGTTTAGACCATAACACACATGTAAATATGTTCTTTGTTGACCGCTGTGTGATTGAGTGAATGATTTAAAAATTATAGTGACATCGGCAATATTTTAGCCATATCGTGACTAAAATAGGCAATACGTTAACAATAGATAATATACTCTCCCAAAATAAGAAACTCATCATTAAAATAGCAATTTCAAAAACACATAAAAATACAGTTGAAATTCCTATATGCGTTTCTTTTTTGGGAGAGTATATTAGTGTTTAAAATCTGTCGACAAAGGACAAAAAACAAGTAGAATATCACAATTTGAGATATTAAAACTAGCTTCTAGCTTAAAATTACCTGACTTTTCAGGACAATACAACATAAAAATCGGGATATAGACAACAACTAAAGGTAGATAATAATAATAATAATAAGAGTACTTTTATAGCGCCTCATCCACATCACCCAGGGACATGCTCTAAGCGCATAACATATATACAGGTTCTATGTACAGGAAAGTTGACGTCATAGATATTTCTTGAAGAGGTGAGTTTTGAGCTTGGACTTAAAGACTGGGAGTGATGGAGAGGTTTTAAGATCCGATGGTGGAGAGTTCCAGAGAGTGGCAGCAGCATGAGAAAATGAATTTGCACCAAAGGTTTTGAGTTTGCACACAGGAACAACTAGCAAGAGTTGATCGCTGGAGCGGAGAGATCTTTCAGGTTTGTACAGTGTTATCAAATCATGGAGGTATGCTGGACCAATGCTATTAACAGACTGATAAACAAGGGAGAGCAGTTTAAATTCAATCCTCTCGCGGATCCGGAGCCAGTGAAGAGAATTGAGAGCTGGCGTAATATGAGAGCATAGCTTTGTCCTTGTGATGAAGCGAGCAGCCTGATTCTGTATTTTCTGGAGGCGCTGTAATTGTTCATCAGAGATACCAATTAGTAAACTATTACAGTAGTCCAAGCGTGATAGAACTAGAGATCGAACGAGGGTGGCCGTTGCTTCCATGGTTAAGATGTTGCGTATGGAACCAATATTTCGGAGATGGAAGTGACATATTTTGCATAGGTGGTTGATATGACTTTTCATAGACAAATTTGAGTCCAAATAAACACCAAGATTTCTTACAGAGGGAGAGAAAGGGATTGAGGATTGTCCAATGGAAATGGAAAAAAGCTGACACTTCTGCTGTCTTTGACGTGGGGCAATAATGATGGCTTCTGTTTTACTATCGTTTAAAACCAGTTTGTTGTTTGTCATCCATGACTTGACATCATTGAGACACGACTCCATGTTATCTTTGGCCTTCTGCTGACTGTCTGGACTTGGTTTAAAGCTATCCACCAATTGGGAGTCATCAGCATAAAAGTGCCGCCCAATGCAATGATCAGAGATCAGTTGTCCCAGAGGTTTGGTGTACATAGTGTACAGTATTGGTCCTAAAACTGAGCCTTGTGGCACTCCACATTCAAGGACATGTCTGTCTGACAGTGCCCTGTTAATTTGAACAGACTGTACACGATCTTCTAGATATGATGAAAACCATTTTAGGACTGTGCCGTTTAGTCCATATTCGATCTGTAGCCTTGATAACAATGTTGCATGGTCAATAGTATCAAAGGCAGCTGAGAGGTCTAAAAGAACGAGCAGGGCAATATTTCCGTCATCTACGGACATCTTGATGTTGTCCAGAACACCATTTAGAGCTGTCACAATACTAGGGACAATGGTGACTTACACGCCCCTGTGCGTAAGAGGCGACTGACGGTATCGGGTTGACTTGGTTGACTCATATCATAGTATTCCAAGTGCGAAGATCGATGTTCACAATGTCAATCACAGGACTGTTTGGCCTAGGCACGATTATTTACAGACAGCCGTCATGTATGAGGAATATTGCCGGGTGCGGCGTTAAACAACATACAAACAATGATAATAAAACGTCAACGATTGAAAACAACCTCAACGAAAAACGATGGAAAACAAATCCATCAGCAATGGAAGACTTAACCCCGTCAGTGACGGCAAACAAAGACAAAAGAAACCGATGTGTTATGTATTGTAATCATAATTGTGCATAACACAAGTTCAAACAGTGCGGATTCTATTATAAAAGAAAAGAAGTCCTTAACTTTAATAGTCGTCTAACAACCGGCGATGAGACGTAGGTAATTACACGGAGTACGCGTGTTGCTTTTTCAGTTCCGAGCTGGAAGTTTCAAAACAGTTTAAAGCAGGTACAGACATATATTTTGCTCAAGTTGTGCATGATACACACAGGAATATCTCATGAATACAGGTTTCGAAAGGTCCACAGACACCTATGAATGTTGTGAGATCTGACTTGCACTGAAAGGTTTGGACATGACTCATTGATTCGGTTAAGAACGTGTCGTCTCAGTATACTTGACATTAATCACTGCATTAGCTGGTCTAGACTTGATGGCTGCCGTCATCTAGTTGGCATATATCTGAGAACAACTAAAATTATGCTTTCTACGTCAATGTGATCTTTCGGACACACGACTGCTTGCGCTGAAGATCAATGAAACTAAGGACACTGTCAGTGTTTTCGAAGCTACCAAAGCCATGTTTAAAAGTACTACTAGCATTCAATAAATATTTTCAAACATTTGATAGCATATGAGCGTTAGTGATCAGTTGAATGACAAGTCTGAAATATGAGTGAGCTCATTTTAAGTCATAGTGTGTCCAAATTAAAAGTTATCCTTTTAGCGTTCAGATGATCTCACTGGCACATGACGTCCTGCTTTCAGTGTCAGGAATTAGGTACAATCATCTCGTATCTCCTTAAGCTTTACCGATAATTATTTAAAGTACTGTCGGAAACAGAAAAAAACTGTTTTTAGGCTGTTACTCTGTATCGCTAAAATCTACACAATTGCAAATAGCATAAATTATATCGAAAATATCCAAATACCCCACATCGGCCTAATTTGGCGTTCAGTGGGATGCGTAATGGATATCCAGAAAAGCATGTTTACTCGTAAAATCGGGCAAACCTTAGAAAAAATACGAATAGCTGATGAAAACAATAGATCAGACTATAGATGGCAATTAGGTCGTTCAGCCAGGTATGACGTCGGACAGTCGACTCACCTGACATGAAATGCATGTGCTGCCTGCAGGCGCAAGAGGTCATCTCAAAGATATTTTATGCTTTCTCACGTGTGTTAAATATGTTTCATCTATTGATTAACATCTTACGTGCCTTACTTTCATACAGTTTATGTTGAGATATGTAAAAGAGTATGATACCATAGATGGCCACCTGATGATCGATAGGACTGGATATTATTTGAAAATTGTTATGACATGCCGTTTGCTTCCCCAGTTTAATTCCCCTAAAGGATTATCTTATCTCAGCTGATATCTCTTATCCCCCAGCCCGACCCCAACCACCCGTCCTGACACACCGTTTGAGACGACCCCACCTATTTGTTTCTTTTTAAAGTGATAGCGAGACTGCATGGTATCTACATCCTTAATAGTTTCAGTATTAAAGATATTATTTTTTACGTCAGCTATCGTTTATAATGACGCTAAGTTACATTTTAGAATGGGCATTTAAAAAGTGTCGTTTTTAGTACAATCTCATCGCACACTAATTTGCATAAAGTCATGGTCTGTTCCAAATAAGTCGCTTTGGACTTAGAAAAAATGCATTGCTCAATTCGGCACTAATCTCTCCTCAGTAAAGTCCTGTTTCTACATTTCCTATCCCCCTACCACTGAGGCTGTAGTTCGGCCGAACTTAGTTTAACAGATATTACACACTTTCACATATTAACTACAGTAATTGCACATATAAATGCGGAAAAAAACAGGGTTTTTTTCTATTTCGGACACTACTTTATTGGTCATTTTTACAATTAAAGTGTGTGAATGATCAAACGCTGAGGAATATAAAAGAATTTAATGCATAAAATCTTAAATGAAAGGGCCTGTATTTGATAGTGGGGTGCAACACACACGAACATAAACTCCTCGAAGCGAATGCAAAACATGGCGGTTTTTTAGCAATATACAAAAAAATATAATGTCTGTTTAAAAATCATTTAAACTAGTAAGGTGGTACCATTAGGCCTTCGTACACAAGTCTGTACTTTGGCTGAGTGTGTCCATGTTTGGGTCTACTTTCAAATAGCCCAAAATACCTCAATTATAAAAGTGGCAGCAGGAATTGATGTATGCCACAGGCATTCATCCCTTTGGTGAAAGAAATCAACACGTCAATGGGAGTGATAAACCAATGGTCAAAATCAGGTAAAATCTTAAATTGGAATCTAGGAACCTCACGCCTACTGAACTCTGTAGCGGCAACTTGAACGACATGTCCTTTCGCCCCAGTCCTTGCCGTCGTCACATTATGTAACGTCGACATGATGCGGTTTATTACCACTAAATAAGCACCTACTATTTAGAGTTATGTTGCGATGAGCAGTGGAGATTGTGTTGTTGGGTGTTGTTACTGATTTTTTAAATAAATACAATAATTTTAAAAAATGAGCTTATGAACAACATGTTTTCATAAGAAAGTGGCGTTTGGGTTTTGGTGTCGTTTCAGAATATGACATCCATTGTGTTCCAGCAACTGCAATAAACATGAAAAAAAATACGATATTTCCTATACACGAAAGAGTTGGAGTTGAAACTAGGACATCAATTCCGTGGTGTTTTCAGGCGACGAAGATAATCCCCAGTGTATGCTAGGTTCCAGCGACTTCTTTAATTTCTACAAACAAAAAAGAAAAGCAATGCATTATATTGCAACTGCCCAATGGTTACTTGATTAGAATTGTACTAAGTATAAACCGACCAGCAACAAAGGAGTATATGATATGTAACAACGTAGCCAAAATCAGGCCTGTAGCTGTTTATATTTCTTCCCTTTCATGGCATCATAATTAGAATAACGTAGGACATGTTAAGATTTATGGGACGGATGTGTTATTTGCAAGGAGGAAAAGACCGAGCAATGTTTGGCCAAGTGGACGGGGAAATTACAATAGACCCCTATTACAAGGAATCCTTTGCACATGAAGTAAAGTTGAGCCAATCATGAACAATTGTGAAAAAAACTTGATGTTAACACATATTCCTAAATGAAACATGTAAGCATTAAATTTAAGCCATTAAATTTAAACATGTAAGCCTGATGCACGGCTTTAAACAGGTTCCTGTGTATACATTACCTCTCTGGTTGTATTTCCTTCTGTTTTGTACACCGTCCAGATGAAGACAAGAGGTAAAGGTAAAATAGAACCAAAGGATATCATCCATCCAAGTCCCGTGGCCCAGGTAGGGTAGATGTAGTCACCATAGTTAGGGGGTCGGTAGGAGTACAGGGAGTAGCAGAAGATGATCTGTAAGAAGGATGATTCCGGGTATGACGAAACATTTCCGGTGATGTTTGACATGGATATGGCAACATCGACATTGACACAGCAACACGGAACACTGCCACTTACCAGAAGGAGTCCTGGGCTGATGAACTTCAGGCTGAAGGTCATGACCCTTGGGACAGTCTTCCCGCACATTAGTTTTATGACACTCTGCAGTCTTTGTGTGCCTAAAACAACCAACCGACTCATTGTGTTTATCTCGAGGTACACGAATATCGGTAGTGTACATAATCTGTATTCACGACACGGTAATGCCGAAAGAGATCATGAGAGTTAGTGTCATTTACACCTCTCAGCCTGTATATATTAGGATCCTTAATTCAGAACAAATACGTATCAAAGCTTCAACGTCATGTGTTTAAGAGGCAACTCAAGGCGTCCGATCTCTTGTTAAGTTGGCTCTTTCTACACCAGTTAATTTGGCTCTTTCATTTTATTTTGTGAGTTATTTTGTGTATGTTTTCATTTTGATTGTTGCAAGTTTTTAGTTCGTTACAAGATGCTTACCATAGATCCAGCTGACCACAAAGCATTCCAACATGCCAAACAGTGCTATGGAGGGGAAGAACGCATACCAGTCCACCAGTGTAAGCATGTACATTCCTCCCTGTCATAAAAGTTTCAACATTATTGATTTTCTGTTTTTCAGGTTGGCAGAGGCGGTAGTGTTGCGGTTTGTTCGGGGATTTCAGGGTGGAATCACACTAGCCTCAGTATTGTCAATGATTGCTTTGGACATAACTAACATTCCAGGTCAGGTTACGCACACCTTAAACCCATACTCTGTCATCGTATCTCATTAAGTCAGAAATGGTATTATCTTTTCCAGATTAGATTATTTGAAAACGGCCGTCATACAGGTGTAACGTTGCTGAGGGAGGCGTTGAACAAACTAATACATGTTAATTATTTAGTTGGTGTTGTACAATGAACAATGATTTTTTAAAGGTATGGAGAGGGTTTTACTAGTTTTGCTGTTGTGAAAATTAGTTGCATTTGTGCACTTATTAAGGTGCTTTACATATCGCTAGTTGTTGAGTTGTTGAGTTGGGTTTTGCGTCACATCGGCATTATTCCAGCCATATACTGACGAGAACAAGTGTGCATTAATAAACATTGTAAGTACATACTCGGAATGAGTTTTATTTCAAAAACATATATTCATTACATTGTCATTTAAAAGCAGAAAAAGTCATAGCACCAAATTTAAAGGCAGGCAATTTGTTATTCACATTTCACAGTTACAATTTATGATAGTCACATTTCACAGTTACAATTTATGATACATATCAACTTCCCTCAGGTAGTTCACTATCTGATGAGCGCTCACGCGGGAGAACAGATATTTCAGGTTTCTTGCATCATAATGTGAGTCCCTTGCAGACGATACGTCCATGCATTTGAGCAGAATATGCTTGATGGTGAAAACCTCATCGCAAGAGACACACATGGGGGGTCCATCCCCATCCGTTTTCAGCAGATAGTCATAAGTAAACCGACTGTGGCCAATACGACATTGTCGTAACTTACATGCCATTAAGCCACTGCTTATTATTATAGCTCTGATGATACATCCTCTTATGATAGCATGTTAGTCTTACTGTTATTGTAATATTTACAGGTAACCAGAATTGCACGTTTACTTATTTAGACATGTTTTAATTGATGGCTAGTTTTTCCTACAACTACCAGTGATCGTAGTGATGGCTTAAATCCTGATGGGGTTCATGAGTTAGTATTGTTGGTCTTATCTTTGGTAGTAGGTGGTCTATAGCTCGGATATTAATGGCATTACATGTTATATTTATCTTTGTGTTTAATAAAGTATTTTCTCATTGGAAATGTTTAGTTTGGAGACTCAAGTTGTGATAATTTTTATTCTAATGTCCTTGTGACAGCATTTCGTTTAGTTAAACCAATTTGTTTCTCACCACTATATGGCTGAAATATTGCAGAAGTGACGTTACATTTTAACTCACTCACTCACTCAAGGCACTGCCACTTACTTCTATTATATATAACAACGTCCAATATTTTTCATAATGCCCAATATATTGGGACGGGGAAGGCTCTAATTATGTTGGGTCAGTTCGTGATATTCACCTGTGACATGTAGAGTAGACCAAGGAGGAAGCATGGTACCAGGACCATGAGGATGATCACCCAACGTCGGCGTGCCAGGCGTGGAAACTGATCTGACAATGCCGTTACGGCGATCTCATAGCATGGTAACTGTGTGGAAACGGGATTCCAACACATCAAGCACGTTTAAGTCTGATACATATATGAGAAACTTTGGAAGTGTTCTTAATAGAGCAGGAATATTGTGGTAATGTTTACAGCAATACCTTATAAAGAATGAAATATCCTACACAATATATGTCTTTCATGCATTTGTTAAAGATATGAATTTTTTTATGGCTGAGTTTGAAAAACAATGTCTGACCTTTGCCGTCCATTTTTAAAAGCGATCACAGGTATTATACATGCAGATTTTGACAGGATTGTCCATCTATAGAGATTTTTATTGTTCAAAGAGTCGTTGATCTAAGAGCATGGAACAAAGATTTGCTCACATTCATGCATTTGAAATAAATGATCCCTGAAACATCTACATACGGCCTTTTGGTATATTTAGCCTAATATCAACATTCGTTATCGTAATTTGGAATGTATACTTTACCAATGAGTCGAATCCGAGTGTAATCAAGTTCAAGAAAGTCAACACCGACCACAACTGAGGCAAGGGGAGTGAAGCCACGGCTTCTGGATATGCGATGAATCCAAGGTTGTATCCTGGATAAATAAAAACAGAATTATATTAGTCAAACTATATATTCATAAATAAATGTCGTTTAACGTGTCACCTCGCACTGATGCTGATGAACATATAATACCCAGATATTGCAGACACACATGGAAGCCACGTGATGGCTGAGTTAAAGTACATTGGGTGTGCGACTGTCCACTAGCGGCTAATTTGTGAAACCAAATAATTTGATCTAGTCCATCTGTTTCAATGTCTTCACATAAATCAACTTTCACGACTAAGACTTGTTTCAACGAAAGTACATTCTTCAGAAATATCATGAAGCTTCACAAAAAAGAGACATACATTTTATCACGAAAGACATAGATTTCCTTCGACATACTTTAGGTGTCACTGGTATGTACAAGGTTGATGTTGCCATAGTGGTATTGGTCGGAATAAATAAAGCAGTGTTTTATCAATGAAAGGAGTGCAGTTTGTCCGTAAAATCAAGGAAGTACCTGAGTATTGGAATGAATCTACAGTCACACCACGCAGGTGAGCAACGTGGCCCATGATGGCAAAGAAGGCAAACCCGATGTATATAGATGTCAGTGCAACAGCGGTAGCTAGAATCAAAGCGTCCCTACAAAAACAAAATGTTATTTTATTATATTTCACGCTGTAAATTAATTTTCATGTCTCATACAGCGGACGAAGCATGAGCATCGATCACACTCTTGTACATTTAGGGGCAGAATTGTTAATCCACCACTTAGAAATTATCCTTTGGAACATATTCTGAACTCAATCTGTCAGTCACATTTGTAGAACTTGTAAGTGGATGTGAAATTACAGTATATGGGATACAGTGTACTGAACACGTTAGACATGGCCTTTTAAAAAATGTGAATAGCTGGTTATTGGTTTATTGCTGACAAAGCAATTCCTTTGCGAATGCTCGTATTCATACCCCATGGGTGCTTAACGTAAAGAGTTCTAGTCCTAGCTCCGAGCTGTTCAATTTAATCTGGAAAATCCTTCTCACAAACTGCTTAAGTTACGTGAATGAAATTTGCCATGCCTGTCATGCACATCGTGACATGAAAATTGAAGCCATAAATTATTTTTCAGAGTTTTGACTTTTCAGTTACACAGTTATGACCCTTAGTCCATGTTATTTTAGTAAGTATTTTAGTATGTAAGTATTTTAGTATGTAATGGTAACCGGTTCCTCAGAAACTACTAAAGTGACATAGATGAAACATTGCAGGATATTCTAAGAGAAACATTTTAGAAGTGTGTCCCTCTTGATCATATTGTTTTGCTGGTGGCATCGATAAGTAAGGTTACATCGGTGCCTGTTCCTGATGGTGTAAATGCTGACGAGGTGCCATGGTCCCTAGTTTTGGGGCACCATCTTATGTTGCTTGTTAGCTTGGGCTTTCTTTCAAAACCTACTGTTACACCTTCAGGTGTACATGTATAATACACATTATTCATATATTTTTCCCCACATGTTCCCATTTTAGTTATATTTGGTACAAATGATTAGTATATCCGTTCAAGGCCCCTTGTAAATAAATGTTAACATTGTATCAAATCCCTATAGTCGGAATCTGGTATTTGTTGAGGGTCGCAAACGCACAGGCGGTTTATGTGATGGGTCTCTTATGAACTCAAAGTACCTGGTTTATGAAACTGCTGTTGACAAGTCAATAAGGTTTAAAAAAAGGTACCTGAAGCAATTGTTGTTAAGTTTGTTGTGTCCTGCCATTGTTGGAAGACATCCAAACGCAATTCCGTGTGCGAGCAAGGCGTAGTTACAACCCTCAATCCAAATCTGGAAACAGAATCTGAACTGACTAATACTGATTGCAGTTATGTTCGGAACGAACACGAACATTTGCAACTGAATTCAAAGAGAACATATTCTGTAGATTTATAAGTATATATTTTCATAAGGCATAATTTTGGCAGTGTAGAAAATTACGTAATAGTAGAAAAATGAAAGGATTCCGTATTCGTACATTTAGAAAAGAAATAGTTTTGATGGAGTCATAAGAGTCAGCAAAGACAAGCCCTTAATTTACACCAATACAAGCTGACATGAATATATACTGAATATAAGCGAATACGGGAACACCTGAAAGTACAAGTGTTCCTGTATTCGTTTCCAGGTTTCTTTACAAGCTTTGTATTGCACTGTGGGTGAAATTCTGGAAAAGAATAAAGGAACACATGTATTTTCACGTGTTCCCTTTCTCGTGACCATGAGTATATTATACTTCGACATAGAACATTAGATCCATTGTTGTCTTTATAATTACAGTGTGTTCAGACAAGCCAACAACATGTACTCGACATACATATTACCAATATGGAAAGAAAGCATGTTCAAGCATGTATCGGAATGTTTATTGTGCTTTATAGCCTTTCTCAATGATGATAGATTCCATTTGGAAAACAGAAACATAACTAATCACGCTCTGGTATTTCCGAATGTTTCAATATAGACCACAATATTGGTACAGAAAGTTGTCTTTGTTGCTGGTTCATCGTACCTGTCATACCTTAACACTGAAGTACGATAATTGTAACGTGAAATAGTTTGTCTAACAGGGCCAACATTCATATATCATTACACTTTCCTGGCCGATGATTGGATGATGATATATAATTGATAGTGAATGGACCGACAGTTAATGGAGTAATTCCTTCCATCCTTCACCTTTGGATCCAGCAGCTTCTCAAAACGTGGATACATGTAGAAATATATCCCCTCAGCTGAACCCGGAAGTAGGCAGCCCCGGATGAGGAAAATAGTGATGAGGATGTAAGGAGCACCAACGGTGACGTACACAACCTGTTGCCATAGACACAAAGAATACAACTGTCATTGAAATGTGTATGCACGGCCAAATGGTGAATTATTATTATATAAAGTGTCACAAACTACAAACACTTCGCATATCCAAAACATACACAATCCCGTCTTTCTTTGTCTCTACCTTTCCTGAAACCTTGATCCCACGAAAGAGACATAAGAACGCCAGGGTGTATGTGATTAGGAGACAGCCAACCAGAGGCCACCGCATACTACCGAGATGCTCCAGACCGTCGCTTATCTGTAAGACCTTTAACCTGTTCAAAAGAGGGTAACATTTTGAGAAATAAGGCAATATTTGAGATGTGTCTTAGACAGAGGACGAGCACTAATCTGCAATAACCGTACATGAAATTTCCATTTAGAATTTAAATAAAGCATATACATTCATCGTGTGAAGTGATGCCATAGCGTGAATGTAGCAACTGACTTAGCCTGATGAAAGTTGATGTGTCGATCAGAAGCTACCGTGACTGAATTAAATGGCTGCCAAGGACGTATAACCATTGAATGTAATATAAAAACCTCAACAAATATTGAGTTTTTTGTGGGAAAATGAATTATTTCACATGTAATGACATCAACCAGTTCATATTTGCAGAAGATGTTGGGATTAAACTCCCGGAATCTATTCTTACGTCCAGAATTCTTCTGCCGGTGTGATTACCGTTAAATTCATTGTCCCATTAGACAAGACAGAAGAGTTGTGATGGACATTGACCGTACTGGTAAAGGCTACGGAAACATTTGTAGAGCTGTTTTGTGCGTCATCGACGACGTTCTTGAACGTTATACACGATGGTGTGTTCCATGGGTTGTCACAGTTACTCCAGGGTATATTGGGAGAGAAGGAGTGGTAGAAGTAGTAGATTAACCAGGAAAACAGGGCAGCGTAGTAGGTGCTGTAGAATAGGCTGATGAGGACGTTCCCAATTCCCATACCTGGATAACATGCGTTATTTGAGGTCATGGGCACAGGCTTGTATTCTTGAACAACAGAAATCGATATGACATTCAATAATATTGAAACACATTGCTATAAACCACCAGCAACCATAGCTAGGCAACCTTACAGGGTATCATTGGGAATTACAGTACTTCAGCTTCCTGCAAAAATCCCCGGCATGATGACTTCAGTCACTGATAGTTGTAAACAATGCCAGTCATAAATAAAAAACATATGTGTAATTATTACATCAATAAAACTCCAATTATCACATCAACCTTAGTTAAAACACATTCATTCAAAAGCAATCTCTTTTAAAAACCCAAGAATTAAACATACGGATGAGACTCCCCATTTTGAAAAGTACCCACTCGTTTCGTTTTCAATAAAGTCATGACACTTACCATTTACAGCATTATGTGCAACATTATTTATTGTTAACAACTATCCGGATTGCAACAATGCTTCCTGGATATATTAATGCAGTAGGTCGCTTATTCAAGATATTCCACTTTAAAACGCCTGGTGACTCATGTAATAGCCTGCTGCAGAAAGTTAAATATATTTTATTGCCTATTTGGACTGTTAACCTTATGGGTTTTATTGAATATAATTTTGATCGTTCAATGATCTTGTGTTATGTGGTCTCAAGTCACAGTTTGGTTGTTTACATGCCCAATCCTGGGAACAAGTTTATATATGCAATTGTATCCAACGTGATTTCGTTCAGTTTCTGCTCTTTCCTGAGGAAAGACAACATCTCGAAGACATTGGGGTGAGCCTTAGAAATAATTTTCTTAAGGCGACCATGCCAATCTTCCAGGTGGTTATTGGTTCTTGGACCGGTGTTCTGGTAGTGGTTCCACGCTGTCTGGGGTATATGTCCTTCCACCCACTGGGTGGTCACGTAGTCGGCGAGACGGAGGCAGCGAGGGTCGTCAGGCATGTCTGCAAGTGCGTTCAGCCACACGTCGTCTACCTGGAAGCACAAGATTATTTTATGAATACATAATTTGTGATTATTGATCATCAGCCGCGAAGTACACAAAATGAATGACATAGTTTAAGCATAGTAATATATGATTTATAAGAATAAAATCCGATTCCAATTCATAGTTAGAACTAGTGAGTTCATATCACTAATTAGTGAACTCCGAGTTCACTCACCAGTTCAAGTTTTAGTGTCACCCATCTCATTAATCCTTTAAAACAACATGTATCTACCTCGGCCGAACATCAAAGGATTTTTACTGTAATAACAAATGTCTACTTCCAGGTACGACACCCTCAAGACGAGCAATCTACGGCGGCATAATTAGACGCCATCTTGAAAAAGCTTGATCAACAAACAGAGTTTGAGAGGACGATTGATGACAGAATCTCCAACTTGAGACAATTTATTGAGAGGGCAAAGGGTTTCAGGAAACTGAAGTCAGAAACAGAATATACGTGGTCTCGGGAAGGAAACCGGGTCCAATTCAACGTTAGTTTTGGAAGATCTAATTAATGTAAGGCAAGCGATTCACAGCGGCTCTTCTTTCTCAGGGCGTTGAGGACGCGATCGCCAAATTAGAAAAGGAAAATAAGCTTACAAAGATCACTGATTCATCGGAAGGAGATGCCCATCACCGGATTGTCTGATGCAGACTCCATTATTTACATAATGACCGCTGCCATAAGCTGGTATATTGCTGAGTGCGTTTCGAAACAGCAAACCAACAACATTTGAATTTAAGTAAAACGCCCGACTGATTCTCCTCCATTCACCCTACACCCTTGTTTATTAAGGTCTCACCTCAGGGAACCCGGGTCCAATTCAACGTTAGTTTTGGAAGACCTAATTAACGTAAGGCAAGCGATTCACAACGGCTCTTCTTTCTAAGGGCGTTGAGGACGCAATCGCCAAATTAGAAAAGGAAAATAAGCTTATTAAGATCACTGATTCATCGGAAGGAGAATGGGAAACCGTGAAACATTCTGTTTCAAACGAGCTAGCCGATAATTCGGACGACGACAAGAAAATTGAGAATGCGGAGTCTAAGGCTATCATGAAACTGAGAGCTAAGCATAATCGTAAGATTCCTTATGGTCCCCGTGCTTCTCGCAGGTCCAGTACGCTTCCGCAGTATGCTTCTACTCCTGCTGTGCACAACGATCCCGTTTGCAGCCCTTTTGGGTCAATGGTCGTGGACAAGGGTAATCTCACTTTTGCGGAGAATTCTCGCATTACATCCGGGAATGTCCTCACCGGTCAGGCGGAACGAGCAGATGTACGACAGGAGCCAGCGCCACGACAACAAGTGCCACGTAGTCGGGATACTGATGTATCAGTTAACTCATTAAGGCCGAGAGACGCATATATGAGGCAAATTAATCAACTCCTCACAGCGAGTGACGTGTTTATGGGGCAGGTAATTAGCAGTTTCTCACAGCGAGAGCCACATACAGTCGTCAACAGAAAGCACCTCTTATTCAGCGAGAGACGCACATGTGTGTTGTACTTTTAAAAATCGCACTGTACCTATTATTTCAACCAATTTAGCAGTACTGAGCAAATGTTAGCTTTTCCTACGAGAGATCCCACCTTTAGTATCAATCAGAAGAAGTATTTAAAGTGTTTTGATAACAATTGCTAATCATTATCATAGGCTTGTACAGCGTTTAGCAAATGGACGCATGTCGGCGAGAAAGGGGATTATGATGTTTTTTACAGAGGTAAGTGCCTGGTACTCTTCCTTGGGAATGGATACTAAAATACTTCGTATGCACCTTGATTGAATTAGATGTAATGGTTTAGAGGTTACTAAAAATTATATTTCCTTCAACTACCTAATAAATAGGAAACAATATACGAAATTTCAAGGACATACAAAGAATTCAAACACAATAGAATAGTTTGAATTTACTTTTTAGGCATCATTACGTTGTCATGTTTCATATACTGAAACATAATGTATAAACACAAGTAATTATACATCCAAGCTCGAATAGATTAAACATAATTGAACTTACAAATTTGAAGTTTACTGAATTGTAACTAGTTGTTTTCCATAATCTAAAGTTCGTAATGTTACCTAAGCGAATATAAAGTGATAAGTCGAACCTTTGCATCGAATACATATATACATGTCAGTGTTATTACAACAATGAAATGTTTTACGACGTTTGTTACAAAAGACAGTAAGTTGGTAATTCAAAACAGTGTCACACATGGACAGAAGTAATATCATAAGTTAATACATGTAAGCCATGCAAAGGTATTTCAAGCATTTTTGTTCAAGCTGTTGAAAGTTTCATGTTGATTTGAATTGTCAGTTTTCTATGCAATTTACATGAGCATTCTGTAAAACGTTTGTATTTGATCTGTGTAATTATCAAATCCGGTGCAATTATCACGTGTATCAATCAACTCAGTCTCTATTGATCCGTCGTCAATAAAGGCTGGATAGTATATCAGTTACGGTATCGGTACACATGCGTATAATCATTCAAGCAGATTACAGTAATGAGATAATTGAACGCCTCTTTCGACCTTGAAATAACAGTCACCGGTAGAATGCATATGTAGTTACGTCCTTGTTGAAACGTTTGTCCCGTGACAAGTGTAAAATAAACAGATGCGCTGTTATATCATTGGACATCTTGCTTTATGGAGTCACGCCCCTCTCTGTGAAGTTTATACATGCATGCACATCTGTCATCTTATGAACCTCGTTTGCATTCAGTAAAGATATAGGCACGCCCACCTTCATAAATATTGGGGTTGGGGGTGTCAACTGCAAGTTTATACACTATAATAATTCAGTATAGTGTCACCTCGTGAATTCTGTAATGCGTGTACTCTAGTTTGGATAGTCATTCGTATCAAGGTGAAGATTATATTTACATGTACAGCAAACCATTATGTTTTATGTACTAGTTGTGTGCATGAAATGTATATGAAAATAAATACTACCTCTACTCAGTGGTTGGATTTCAATCGCTTTGTTTTACTTACGAAAAACACTAAAATGAGGACAAATAAACTCGCCTAAGTGACTATCTACTCCTATTTGTCTTATGTGTATATTTCATACATCGTTACCAGTGTGTATGTTTACAATACACAAACTGTTACATGATAGCTTGAGTTGATAAAGCCGAAACCCAGCATATCGACTGGTCAAGGATATAGCCAATAAACAATCTCTATCCAAGCTGCTGAGTGACCAAACGTGCTCTTCAGAAATTTCGCCCACGCCCCATCACCTGTCCTTTCCTCTGTGACAGGTATCTCATGATACGATTGGTCGCAGATAACATATGACCAGCCACTACATTGAACAGTTGAGATACCGAACGTTCTATTCGGGGAATTTGATGACGCCCTATCACGTGACTCTTTGTTTTATGTCTATGCAAGGAATATGTAGTAAACATTTTGTATATGTATGTTTGTATGGTCACGTATGTTTTCTGCATTAAATCTGTATGAAATAAAGTGCAATGCTATGAATGTGCTTCATATGCTGCAATTTGATGTGTACCTTTAACACGACCATTACTGTCAAGACAAAAGTTTTGAGGCGGGCCAAGGAGTGCGATAGGCCTCACGATCAGTGAAATGTCTGCACCATCGCTCACGAAACCTACGTCTGCTCGAGGGTGAGAATTTGCACGAATTTACACACTTTCGCACATGTGCAAAACCATTGCCAATAGATGACAACAAATAGCAGTTTAAGACTTTGCAAGTGTTATAAACCGGCGGGAAAGCCGTGACACAATGTAAACAAATCTGACAGCGATCTGATTTCAGTTAAGGTCGATCGAAATAGCAGAATTCGTTACCTTAAGAACAATGTGGTGTATATTGTTACTATCGCCCTTGGATATTCTCAAAAATTTGTCACACATTATAGGATGTTTTAAAGTTTCAAAAACACAATCTGACAGCCTACAGTACACTTTCTGCTATTAGTGCAAAATATTAAGGGAATAATTATTTTTTATTCAAACGGAAACATAGTCAGTGTCAGCAGTTGCCTATCACGCAACATCCAAATATCAAAATTAATTCAAATTAGTGTCTATAAAACCATGCCTTAAATATTTCAGAATTTCTATAAAGAGATGGGACCATGAATTGAATTACCTTACTCCATGTGGATCAGAGACGAAAACTATGTGAGAAGAATAGTGACTTTCTGGAATATTGGACGGAGTGAAATAAATGTTTATTTCTTAACTATGAGAACATTATATATTTTGAATTTTTGTTACAACATAATATTTTTACATGTAGGGGAGGTGCACTGGTACATTTTAGTAGTAATTACATAGCTGTCATTTTAATTATAATTCACTGGAAATGATAGCAAGGTATGTTTTTAGAATCTTGCGTCCTTAAGTAAACGTGGAAAGGTATTAAGATAAATAATAACATAATCAATTATAATTAGATCTGTTTGGAAATATCCGGGGTAGAATAGGTCTTCAGCAACCCATGCATGCCACAAAAAGGGACTATGCTTGTCGTAAGAGGCGACTAACGGGATCGGGTGGTCAGGCTCGCTGACTTGGTTGACACATGTCATCGGTTCCCAATTGTGAAGATCGATGCTCATGCATGCTGTTGATTACTGGATTGTCTGGTCCAGACTCGATTATTTACAGACCGCCGCCATATAGCTGGAATATTGTTGAGTGCGGCGTAAACCTAAACTCACTCACTCACTCCTAACCACGTGATTTTGGCTTATATTTACGTCTGTTAACGTACAGTTACACTAAACAATAGCTTCTAAATTGCTGTTGCGGCGTTTCGCAATATTCACTCGATCATACTCACTTGTGTGTATTAACATAATTATGGGTATCAAATTCACAGGCTCTCCATGGCCTGCGTTTCAACAATACTTTTACCCGTCAACACGATAAGGGCACTATATCACACCACACTTCTCTTAAAATAAATAATGCATTTCTCTCAATAATACTATACTACCCATCAAAAGTTTAGACTCACTAGTGGAAATGTAGCCACTTACTTGTCCACTGTTCTAAACTAGCTTTTTGCAAACTATTCCATACTGTTTAAAGGTACTGTTTAGTTATGAACTGGTGTATTGTAAAACATATTCGTAACATTGAAAAGATTATTGTCATGAGTTCAGTAAATGATTAAAATCTGTGAAAATTGGCGAATTCTTAACAAAACTTTACACCAAAACGCATCTGTTCACATGCACGACATTTGCTCATGCCTTTCGCAATTTGAAGCATCATCCTTGTGCAATTCATCTGCATAAGGTTTTCAGTTGGTTCCCCCAAGTTGGTGGAGAAATTCATCTTCGATGTAACCACATACATATACATAACATATAGTGAGTGCTTTAAGTGAGTCTAAACTTTTGATGGGTAGTATATGAGCCCTCAGGGAAGCTAACATATAAATTATTCCCAAAACAATTACGAATTTAGATTACAATATTAAATTGAAAAAGTCTTTCGCGCCCTCTACCGAACATTTTTTTAAGCGATCCCCATAGAGTTATCTCCCTGAAGCGCTCTTTACGAATATCCTACGCACAACTTGTGACTGAAACCCGTTCGGCAAACACCGACAACACCGCGAGCGACAGTTTTCGCTGTACGGAGCAATTGTTTACATTCCATGGAAAGAAGTGTTATGACAGTGACACTGTGTTTTTGTTAATTAAGATGTCACATTGATTAACTTTATCTTATTATGGATGACAAAAGTTTAAAGTGCTGAGTGTAAGCTGAACTCGCATCTTGCTTAGGATACGTAATACCGCCTGTTGAGAGTGGGCTGAGGAGCTACGCTCAGAGCTACCTGTCGTGTCGGTATTGTCAGATACGGAATATTTCGTTTCGCTCATGAGTGTGTGTTTTGTAAGACGAGAGGACCGGATGTAATAAATGGAACGTGTGGTGGAAGAAAACCGAAACTGTTGTGTGGTAAATAAGATTGCAGACTTAACTGAATTGTAATACTGCAAAATAACATTGGCGACAAGGATCATAAACTCACAAGGAAGCCGTAAAAGGGTAAATTGCAACTTTGTTCAGTGACAAAATGGTGATGCGAGCGCAGTGAGTATCCGTTGGAAAGCTTGGATAGAGGAGTTTGAGGCATACACTGACACCAAAGCATTATTTGTTGAGGAAGGAAACGCAGATAATCAGTCACAAAGGCGTGCACTACTGTTGTATATAGCCGGAGCTGGACTTAGAGGTGTTTTTAAGACGTTGCAAGATCGGGGGTCGTCTCAAGAATATTTCAAGGCAAAAAAGGCTTTGAATGACCATCTAACTGTCAAACCTAATGTGACGTACCAACGCCATATTTTCAGGAAAATGAAGCAGAGTGATGAAACTGTGTCACAGTATGTAACAAGGTTACGTGAGGCATCTGAAGGCTGTGAATATACGGATGTTGAAAACCAGATTCGTGATCAGGTGGTTGAAAATTGTAAGTCGGACCATTTGAGACGCAAGTTTCTGGAAAAGGAGATGAACTTTCATTGAAATCAATGTTGAAAATGGCTGCAACATTTGAAGCTGTCGAGGAACAGATGAAAGATATGAACTTAAAAGGGGGACAGTCAGATAGGGTCCAAAGAATACGAGAACAGAAAACATTCAACAGGAATAGTAATCAGACAGGGAAAGTTGACAACTCCTGCTTCCGCTGTGGACAAGTTGGTCACTACGGCAGAGATTCTACATGTCCCGCAAGAGGTCAACAATGTCAAAGGTGTAAAGGGTTTGACCATTTTGCTTCTAAATGCTATTCAGACTTATCTAGAAAGTCATCTAGATCAAAAGAAAAGAGAGATAGAAGTGGTTACAGAGGCAAGAAAACTAACAGGAAATCACATGGCCGTGGTGATGTGAAGCATTTAGAAACTGAGAAAACAGGCAGAGATAACAGTGATGATGAAGATAATGAAGGCCAAGGTTATGCTTTCCCTATGAGAAGCAATGTGCACAGCGTGAACAGAGGCAATGGTTATAGCAGTGAAGTCATTCCAGTGTCTGTGGGTGGTGTTGATATTGACATTACTGTTGACTCTGGCAGTGATAGTAACATTATTGATGCTAACTCGTGGAACTATTTGAAGTCTAAGAACATCAGGTGTGTGTCACAGAAGGGTGGCAAAAAGTTGTTTCCATATGCAAGTAGGACACCATTGAAAACTCTAGGCACTTTCACAGCAGAAGTAGTAGCTGGGGATCACAGGACAGATGCCATGTTCACTGTGATTGATGGTAGGGCAGAACCGCTCCTCAGCAAAGAAACCGCTATGAAGATTGGCGTGCTGAAGATTGGACTTAATATCAATTCAGTGCATTCTTCATCAGTGATTCCTGAGTGCCTCAACAAGTACCCTGAAGTATTTCTTGGACTTGGGAAAATGAAAAATAAGCAGATCAAGCTGAAAATTGATCCAGAAGTTAAGCCTATTGCCCAGCCAATGCGACGTGTTCCATTTGGACTGCGCGGAAAACTTGAGTCCAAAGTTCAGGAACTTATTGCGAAAGATATTATTGAGCCGGTGGAAGAACCGACCCCATGGGTGAATCCTGTTGTCATTGTACCAAAGGCCTCAGGTGATATAAGGCTATGCTTGGATATGAGACGCGCCAATGAAGCTATCTTGAGAGAAAGGCACCCTATACCTACAATAGATGAAGTGTTACAGGACATGAGTGAAAGTAGAGTCTTCTCAAAGTTAGACCTGAAGTTGGGTTTCCATCAACTTGAGTTACATCCTGAGTCGCGTAACATTACAACTTTTGTGACTCATTGTGGACTGTATAGGTATAAGCGGCTGCTGTTTGGGATAAATGCTGCACCTGAGATATATCAGCATGAAATCCAGAAAACCCTTCAAGGAATCCCAGGGGTTGCCAATATATCAGATGACATTGTTGTCCATGGTCCTTCCACAGATGAGCATAATAAACGACTTGAGCAAGTCGTTCAGAGACTTTCATCAGCAAGTTTCACCCGTACATATATGGGATATCATTTGAGTTGGTCACAGACCACAAACCCCTAGAAGCAATATATTCACCAAAGTCCAAACCCTGTGCTCGAATAGAAAGCTGGGTTTTGCGCCTCCAACAATACGACTTCAAGGTTGTGTATGCACCAGGAAGGAGCAATATAGCTGATCCGTTGTCCAGGTTGTCAAGAGAACAGTTTGTGAAACCTCAAGCTGTGTCAAGTAGTGCTGAAGAATATGTCAGATTTGTAGCGGTGAATGCAACGCCTCAGGCTGTAACAACTCGAGAAGTCGAGAGAGCTTCTGCAACGGATGATGAGTTGGAAATGGTGCGTCAGTGTATTGATTCTAGTGATTGGAATCATTGTGAATTGAAGCAATATGTGATTGTGAGTTCTGAATTGTGCAGAATAGGGAAGTTGGTGTTGCGAGGTAATCGAATAGTGATTCCCATGTGTTTGCGACCCAGAGTTTTGTCACTTGCACATGAAGGGCACCTTGGTGTTGTTGGTACAAAGCAGAACTTGAGATCCAAGGTGTGGTGGCCAAATATGGATAAGGATGCAGAAAGGCTCTGCAAAACATGTCACGGTTGTCAGCTGGTCAGCAAGCCGAGTCCTCCAGAACCTATTCAGACAACAGAACTGCCACCAAAACCTTTGGAAAACCTTGCAATGGATTTCCTTGGTCCATTACCATCTGGTGAATCGATTCTTGTGGTGATTGACTATTATAGTAGATACTATGAATACAAGGTGATGAAATCAACCACAGCACAGAAAACTGTAGATGTTCTCAAAGGTATGTTCTCACGACATGGATTGCCTGTGTCAATCTACTCAGACAATGGTCCTCAGTTCGTATCTGAGGTGATGGGAGACTATCTGACGGACAATGGTATTGAACACCATCGAGTAACTCCTCGTTGGCCTCAAGCTAATGGTGAGGTGGAGAGACAAAATCAGTCTCTAGTGAAGAGATTGAAGATTGCTCATGCCACAAAGCAGAACTGGAAAGAGGCACTGCAGGTATATGTCACTCAGTACCGTGCAACACTCCACACAGTAGCTGGGAAAAGCCCAGCTGAACTGTTGTTTGGAAGGAAGATGAGAACTAAGTTACCTGTTTTGATTCCTGAATCCATTGACTATGAGGTTCGTGACAGAGACGCCGAAAAGAAAGGTTCATCGAAATTGTACGCCGATGAAAAACGCCATGCCGCAGAGTCCAAGATTGTTCCTGGAGACAAGGTGTTGCTTAAAAGGGAACACATGAGTAAGGTAGAAACACCTTATTTCCCAACACCAGTTGAAGTTATTTCTAAGGCAGGAAGCATGGTGACTGTGCAAAGTGAGGATGGTGCTCAGTATAGGCGTAATACTTCGCATGTGAAGCCATATCAGTCACAGCTGAACAATCTGACAGAACCAACCGGTGCACGAGTTGATGACAATAAAGCTAGCCATTCAGAGACTGTGGATATTGATCAGTGTCTTAGGAGGTCTGACAGACAGAAGTCTGTTCCAAAGAAGTTTGATGACTTTGTTATGCTTGACTGATTGGGGATCTGATTGCTTAACCATCGTTAAGTTGATAGTTTTACTGTTTCAGCATAGACTGAGAGTTCAGTTTCATGGACATAAGTATTCATGTTATTTTGACTTGGTTCAGTAGTTTGCAACATTTAATTTCAGTTCTGACTATCTTGATACTGACTGAGACACAAGAGCTGGAGTTCATAAAGTAGTGTATTGAGGGTATGCTTAGTTATTTGGCTCAAGTTGTCCAGACTTCATGATTCTGCAGAAATGTCAGTTTATGTTAATATTTGTTTAAGCTATAAGGTTACAGTAATTACAGCATTTCTCTGATAGGGGAGGGATGTCGGGTCGGTATTGTCAGATACGGAATATTTCGTTTCGCTCATGAGTGTGTGTTTTGTAAGACGAGATGACCGGATGTAATAAATGGAACGTGTGGTGGAAGAAAACCGAAACTGTTGTGTGGTAAATAAGATTGCAGACTTAACCTGAATTGTAATACTGCAAAATAACATTACCTCCTCTTTGTTATGCGGTCCTTTGGCGGATGATGAGGATTGCTTTAGAAGATGCAAGAAATTTCACCTCCTCTCATATGATTGTCCAATCGAGTGTACATCGAGTAAGACAGCAGGAATTTTCTGGAACTGTATAATATTTTAGATTTGTGACACAATATTGATAATAAGAAATCTATATAAATATACAATACGGTGCTTTGTGACATGATCGCATTACACCGACGTTTGTTCAAATGACTGTCGTCATTCTTGATTTAAAGCGCTCATCTGCCAAATTCTAAACATCGTCCTATTTGCTCACCAACTCCTCTAACAGTGATTACGGAAATCTCCAATCGAAATAATGTTCACTGAAGCATTGGCGAGGCACTGAACATTACTTTAACCTAACTTCTCCAGCGGTTATAACATAACTACGCTATGGAAAATAGTACCTAGTAAAATCGCTTTAAAATACAACAAAAATATTTTGTCTGGAATAATTAATTAACATTTGTTAATAAGGTAAAAATGATCTTTTAAATATATCATTGAACATAATAACAGCTAAACCGTTATTTGATCAAGTCAGTGCGACGGAACATCGTTCATTCACGACTGACGTGTGTCTAGTGACGGGTGAAGGTGTAGGGTTGAAACTTTGGCAAAAACCGGTCAATTTGGGGGAAAGTCAACGGTTAAAAGTTTGGAAATCTAATAGACAACCATCCCATAAATACATGTAGAACAAGTTTTCTGTCAAGTTTGAAGATTAAACAATTGAGTAGAGTACAGCATGAACAGTTCCAAGAAGGATAACTCTAGTCGGAATCCGAGTCAATGGGAAGAATAGTACGCCTCTTTGGAGCAGATGGTCGACTGACAGAGCAGTCATTCGGATATATTGAAGTGGAATATACTACCCCAAGTTGGACCTGAGAATAGTGTATGTAGAGAATGAAGAATTACGGCATGCGACAAAGACTGTGACGTCATGGTGGCAGCCTGAGGCTGAGGATGAGTGGACAGAGTGGTGGAGATACAAGGGTTGGACAACAATTTATTGATGGACTTGATGTTGTTTCTCATTAATTGAAGAGTAACTGTTTATTGATTGAACATTTTTGTGTCCGGAAAGTTGCATGATTTGATGTACTGGTACACCATTGTCACTGGATTAGAGGTTTTCGGGCCTTGATCGGGGTTAGCCTAATGGCCGCCATGTTTGTTTACAAACATTGCAAACGATTGCTTTGGGTTTTTTAAGGTTATTTATTTTAGAAATACTACTATTTATAACGCAATTTTATTGCAAAATAATAATGTCTAATAAGAAGAGTATTCATATTCTTTAACCTTTATGTTTTCTTTTTTAAATATCGGAATGTGTGAGTACAGCACGTTCTAATTATCATTGAAACGGTAAAAGTTGTCAATAAACGTAGATCATGAAAAGTAGTTCCGTCAACCAATCATATTTCTTCTCTGCTTAGCTGACCAATCAACGTTGAGAATCACTGAAAAGCACATGTGCAATTATCACAAAAATAATCACCTGTGTATCCAAGCCCGTATAGGTCATAATTGCTTGTTTGTAAATTTGGGCTTTTGGTCCGTGTTATAGATTGTAAATAGCATTGTTACAGAAAACATTTAAATACTTAATAATATTGTTACAGCCCGTGTTCTAAGTTGTAAATAGATCATATTGTTATGTTAAGATGCGTACATGAAAACTGCAGTGAAAATATCACGTTACCGAAACTACTTTGTCACATTGGTAGAAATGTTAACATTTGGTACAGCTGCATCTTTGAACTTCACTTCAAGTCGAATGACACAACACAGTTTTCTGTCCAGTACCTGATCCCTTATGAATCAACACTAAAATGACTTGTCACATGTAAATCATAGTCAAACGCATTTGATCAACAAGCATGGTCACCTCAATAGCGGATAAGTGATCAAATTTTGCACTTTGTGAAAAATGGCCGCCAATTTTCCCATTTTCGGTTAGTCATGATATTTATATATTGACTTCCGTAGACCTAACATAGAAAAGCATGTAGAGATGGAAAATGATCAGCTATGAATTTCCTACAATTTGATATATGACTTATGAGAATTGGAGAATTTTGAAAGAAATTATGATGAAATGAGTAGAAAATGTTTACTTTTTTCACTTTTCCCCGAAACATTATGAAAAATATAAAAATCTGCGAGGCCTCTCGCTCTTTATTTAATAAGAAGGGTATAAGCTAAATCATGCCAAATTTCATGCTTGTAACACAAAGTGCACAATTCAGTGCACTTATATGAGTATTTGTATTTTTATCGTCATTTTAGAGTGTACCATTGATCTGATAAGATGCAGTCACTGCTTTTAGAAAGAAAAAGATGTCGGGACTTCCCTTATTTTTTTAGCACAGGTCTGCTTCTAGGGCTTACAAGACAGAAGAGGATATGAGTGAAGCCCAGATCTCAGCATTGGTGGTCAAATGTTGTCAAAGAAGGATTCACAAGTAAAGAATGAGTAGAGAACTTTAGAATGACAAAGACAACATTTGATATTCTGTGTCGAGAGCTTGAACCTGGTTTGACATCAAACTGTGCAGGTCGACCTGTCAGAGACAGACTGGAGATTGATCGCAGTATACTGGCTTGCATCCTCGGCTGAATATAGGACCCTCGCAAATGTGTTTGGTGTTGGCAAGTCCACAGTATGGTAATGTGTGAGGGATGTATGTATTGCAATTGAGGAGACAATGCTGCCAACATATGTCTCATTTCTAAAAGCTGTTATTGAGGGATTTGAATCAACCTGGGATTTTCCAAACTGTGCAGGTGCCCTTGATGGCACTCATATTCCTATCATCGCCCCCGCGTATGCCCATGGTGACTAATTAAATTGAAAGGGATACTATTCAGTGATTCTGCAAGCCGTTTGTGATCACAGCTATATCTTCACTGACATCAACGTGGGCTGGCCGGGACGGGTACATGACGCGCGTGTTCTGGGAAACTCTGAGCTTTTCCACAAAGGAGAGACGGATGATTTGTTGCCTCAGTGGACCAGGTCAAAGAAACTAACGACTCCCAACAAGGAGTTTCACATGCCGATTATTCTCGTAGCTGATGCAGCCTATCCCCTGAAACCTTGGTTTTCGAAATCCTTTACTAACAGGGCTAACCGCAGCCTCTCCCAGACCACATTCAACTACCGCCTAAGTCGTGCCCGTATGACTACAGAGAGTGCATTTGGGCGCCTGAAAGGTAGATGGCGTTGTCTTCAGAAGCGCTTAGACACCTCTGTTGAGTTCACTAGTTCAGTGGTGATTGCGTGTGTAGTCCTGCATAATCTCTGTGAGATGCACCATGAAGCATTTGGCCAAGAGGACGGTGACCTAGAGGACCAGGAGGATGTGGATGAGGTGGATCCAGAGGACAATGTAATCCTCAGCGCCACAACTCCGCACAAGGACTTGGCAGAATATTTTGTGCTGCAGTGAACCTTCCATTCTTTATATCTTATGTGAATATGATATGTTGCAGTGAACTTTCCATTCATGTGTTCATATCGTTTTGTAAACAATATCGTTTTCTGAACAAAACAAAAATTATTGTTTTTAGAAATGGTGGTCCTCTCCGTTATTGTGAGAAATGGTTTTTAAAAGGTGAATAAATAGAAGTTGTGAATATGTACAGATATCTTGGGATTGTGTTCACCCCTAAATTGTTATGGACTAAAGCCAAATCCTGTTTAGCAGCTCAAGCAAGCAAAGCTATATTCTCCATCTATAATTACCAGAAACATTTTGGATGTATTGATCACAAGGACATTTGTAAGATATTTGACTCCATGATTACACCTATTCTCTGTTATGGATCAGAGATTTGGGGAACCACTTATTGCAGACATATTGAAACTGTACATTTTAAGTTCTGTAAGACTTTTCTCAAAGTCAGCAAGTATACCAACAAAAGCATGGTGCTTGGAGAGTGTGGCAGACTCTCACTGCAATACCACTATACCTCTAGATCAATAATGTACTGGTGCAGACTGTTGCAGCTACAACATCATAGACTTCCTTATCAGGCCTACCAAATGCTCAAATCTCTCGATGATAATACTAAATCTACTTGGGCTTCACATATAAGACAAATCCTTTTTGAGTATGGTTTTGGGTTTGTATGGATCTCACAAGAAATTGGCTGCATTAAAACATTTATATCCATCTTCAAGCAGCGATTTTATGACTCCTTCATTCAAAATTGGCGTTCCTCACTTGACTCTTCAACTAAATGTAAATATTATTCACAATTTAAATCTTTACTTAATGTCGAGCACTACTTGTCATGTGACCTCCTCCCATATCAAAGGAAAGTTATTGCTATGTTCCGCTGTAACAACTTTAGATTAGCAGTTGAAACCGGCCGCCACACCAATACACCGTATGATCAACGTCTCTGCCTTTACTGCCACTCTGTTGGTTTAAACTATGTTGAAGATGAGTTACATGTTCTACTCATCTGTGGTAAATATTCTGAAATAAGAAATAAATGTTTCACAACCCACCAGACCCACCCTCCAACAATTGAAACTTTTGTGCGTTTAATTACTCGCAACGACATAAATTATCTAAAATCATTAACTACATTCCTCTCCACCGTATTAAAACTAAGACACTCACTCACTATTACTATCAATTGACCCTGTACTCCAATCGTCATTCAATATGCAGCATTTATGTATTCTTTATAATTGCACTATGTTGTATTATGGGCCAAGGGCCTACATTACTGAAATAAAATGTCTGTATGTCTGTCTGTAAACAATAAAGAGATTCAAAACATCTCAAAACCTTTTATTGTTATTGAATAATGCCCAAAAAGTTACAGTTCACACACTTTTAATAACCAAAAAGGATTGAAAAGTCCAGTGGATCCGGTTATATATCACAATGGAATAATACTCATACATGTTAAATTGAATAAATATATTTTAAAATAATTCCAATAAGAAAACTGTCTCTTCGATTACGGAAGTGGTGTGCATAAACATTTATCAAACACAATTATCCTCAAACAACAAAAGTCATTAATCACATTATCAAAGGAATAATTGGAATAATTGAAAATGAACAAAATATGATGGCCAATGTCTTTGGTCACGTGAGGCGAGTAAGTCCATACTCTGGTTTATGTAAATGAAACTTTACATGTTATAATATGAGTCCCCATAAGAGTTCTCAGTACCAGATGGTGTACTACCCCAGTGTGAAGGACCTGCAATAGGTTGCTGTTGAGACTGTGGAGCCATCCTGCCCAGCATCATCTGCATCATCCGAAACGGATGGTCTCTCTCCTCGCGCTTTTGTCGTTCTTCTGATTCGATCTTTTGTTTTTCGAGCTCTATTCTTTTCATTTCGGCCTCTGCTTTCTTTGTCTCCAAACACAGGCACATATTCTCAAATTTTGTATTACCGACAGTAAAGTTTTCATTCCTCGCCTCCCCCACTTGTTCTTTTTCTTCATCATTTTCTTCGTCTCCTTCTTCCTCTTCATCTGCTTATAAGCAAATTTGCTTTTGCTATACCTCTGGAGGTGTAGTAAATTTACTACGGTAACAAATTTGCTTATATAAGTAACTGCGTTTCACATAGTCAATTTACTCATTAGGAGTAAATTTGCTTATATGAGCTAATATACTCGTATAAGTATACCGTGGCATACGAACGCGGCCTTAGAGAGTTCGTTGTTTTAGGTCGAGTCCACGCCTCGGTTCGTACCAGTTTACCTCTGTTCAGAACAGATGAGTTAACGTTCACACCTGACATCGAATGTACGAGTAACTTTATTTATTTGAGGAGTAGCAGATTTTTTCATAAAATGGTCATTTAACAGCAATCGATTTTTATTACCAAATTTGTCTACCATATGCATATGGTTAGCGTATGTGCTTTCAACTTGACTGCTATAATTTGTATGTTCTTTTGATTTTTCGGGCACACGATTGCTTTCCATAAGCAGTTCATTGTCCCATTAACCAGCATCAATGATAAGCAGTTCCTGTAAGCGGGTGGACAAAGAACCATTTCACTCACGTTAACATTGTAAATCTTGTTTTGGAAGTGCGATACGATATCTATAATAAACTTGTTTAACATTGCTACGAACATTCATAAAATATTCTCAAATACTTGAAAGCAAAAGAGCGTTTCCGATCAGCTGCATTTTCAAATGGGTCTACCCCATGCATAAGCTCATTGTAAATGATACCGCTTTAAAGATCTTTCTGGCACAGGGTTTCTTGCTTTCAGTGTCAGGAAATAGGTAAAAGCAAATTCGTATCCCCTTAAGCTGAGAGAGTGAGTTTAGTTTTATGCCGCTGTTTGCAATATTCCAGCAATATCACTGCGGGGGACACCAGAAATCGGCTTCACACATTTTGCCAATGTGGGGAATCGAACCCGTGTCTTCGGCGTGCCGAGCGAACGCATTGACCACTAGGCTACCCCACCTACCCTCAAGCTGAGTGTTGGCAATATATAGCCTGTTTTTCCTTGTATTGTCATCTATAGTTAAACTGTTTTAGATCTAATTACTAGTTTTAAATTCGAATCTGTGATAATATAGTTTTTTTTACTGTCCTTCGTTGACAGGTTTTTACAATTTACCATTAAGTACTATGTATAAAATTAATTGTTCTCGTCACGATATGGCTGAAATATTGCCGATAAACGATAAATGTTAACTCACTCACTCACTCAAGCTGAGACTTAAGGCTAATTAATATCGTTATCGATAATGCCTTTGTGTTCAAGTTCTAAAATTGAAAGATGTGAAGGTTAGAGCGCTCTAGAATACAAACAAGAACCATGGACATTCTCCTCAGGACAAATGTAATCCGTTAAAGGTTACGTGCGTACATACTATGGTGAACAAGAGACTTGAAAAACAAATTTTACCAAGTAACGAACATATTCCTCGACATTTCGACAAGATATAGAAATAATTAAAATAATGAACTATTTCGGTTTCAAAAGATTTAAGCTAAAAACGTGGTACCGTTAGGCTTTCGTACACAAATATGTATTGTGGATGAGTGTTGTTCGTATTTAGGTCTGCTTTGAAAAAACCCAAAATACAGTCGAGCACCGTTGTGTCGAACTCTGATAACTCGATATCTCGGTTGTCTCGATATAACATCTCGGTCCCGGCAAAATCCTTCATAATTTATCATTATTCAAGCTCTTTTAACTCGATACGGATGTCTCGATATTTCGGATATCTCGATATAATTTCAAAGTCCCGACAACCAAAATTACCCTTTTAACTCGATATTTGCTAAGAAACTCGATATTCACCTACCTTTCATGGGCTAGTATCACTCTGAAGTGATTTTTTTTCCCACACGTTTACACACGGTGCGGCATGACCAAAGGGATGCGGAAGCGTAAACTTATTAGGGCTAATTGAGTTGAAGATGTCACTTGTGTGTTATTTAATTAACATTCAATAAGAAGAATTTAATTAGGAAGTACTCACTGTTACGACTTAACACTACTGAATACGGATTATAGTTTCGAATCAAAACATACTCAGAAGCGTTTTGTTTTCTTTCATAGTGATATGTGATGATATGCCCTGGTCAGATGTCTCGAAGTTCGGATAACTCGATATTTTTTTCTTGGTCCCATGAATATCGAGACAACGGTGCTCGACTGTATGTTCATCTCATGAGTGGCAACCATAATTGATGCATTTCCCAGAGCTTCAAACTCTTTTTAGAAAACAAACCAACACGGCCATGGTGCAAATAAACCAATGTTCATATTCAGGGTAACCATCACAGATCACACAACGACTCTGGGCTTCCAAGTGGTAAGCTGTCCTTCCTTGAGATCGTAGACATATGTAGTGCCTGCAAGCTGCTGTTTATGACCACTAAATACGCAATTACTATTTAAAGTAAAGATGCGAAGAGCAGTGCAAATTGTGTTGATTGGTGTTCTTACTCGTTATCAAATAAAAACATTGAAATAATGAATAGATCTTATAATCAACATGTTTACATAAGGATATTGTCTTTGGGCATCGTTTCAGATTATGGCAGCTGCGTAACTCCATTGTTTTCTCACTGCACAAAAAACATGAAACCGCCAAACTATTTGCTCCTACGTACGAAATGAGTATGAAGCGAGTTGGAACTAAAGCATTAATTCTATGGTGTTCTCATTCGACAATGATAGTCTCCACTGTGTGTCGGGTTCCAGCGACTTTTTCAGTTTCTACAAAAGAGAAGAAATAAAAAATTATTCGCAGTCTCCCGGACCAAAATAATGAGCACAACTGAAAAGCATGGCAACATTATGCAACCAGCCAAAAAAATGAGGATGTGCTGTTTAACAAGTATTGTCCATATTATGTTATCATATTAACGTCTGGAATACCAACATTTGAATGTTTAACTGTCAATAATTGTTCTTTTCTGTGGAGTGGTATCCCCTCTTATGACATAGACAGAATCTGAACCGGGACTGATGGGAGGGGGTTGCAATGTGCCAGGAGAAGCAGGCCTAGTCTCCTGGATAAAAAATTACCTGCACACGAAGTATAGTTAAGCCAATCATTTACCATCGTAAATAAACTTGATGTTGGAACTTCTTCTGTAGTCAAATTAACAGAGCTCCAGATAAGATTTTCCTCACGTGGGTACTGTACCCACTGTATTTTCTTGGAGTGGGTATTATAAATGTTGAGTGGGTATTTCATTTTCCGTTACCCACTTCTTTCAAATATGTGGGTACTTCAGTGATTTTACTCAGCTAAGTATAATGTCTTTGAGTAAGTTTAATAAGCAGGTATGTACTGCTTTATGTCATACCTAATCAAAACCAACTTAAATATAATGGAAATAATTTCATAAAAATTCACTCATCCTGCCTACACTGACAGTACAACTTGATAGCAACTGATGTCTTTTTCATAACGCAAGCGAGTTTTATAAATGTATTTGGTACGCATATGTTTAAAACTTTTTGCGTATCTTACACTTTAAATGCGTAATTGGTACGCAACGATTATTTTTCAATGCGTAACTGGAAATTTTCTATGCGTATTTTACACGGATACGCAGTTTATCTGGGCCTCTGCAGTCAGTCAAACATATAAACATTAAAACATTGATCCCGAATCACTGTTATTAACAACGTTCCTGTCTATGCACAGCGCCGAACGACGTTACCTCTCTGATTGTATTTCCTTCTGTTTTGTACACCGTCCAGATGAATACAACGGGCAATGGTAAGAGTGAACCAATGGAGATCATCCATCCAAATCCCGTGGCCCAGGTAGGGTAGATGTAGTCACCATAGCTAGGGGGTCGGTAGGAGTAGAGGGAGTAGCAGAAGATGATCTGTAAGAAGGATGATTCAGGGCATGACCAATGTTTGACCAGTTTGGTCAAATCTATATGCAATATTGTCTATTTACAATTTTGTTTGCGGCTCAGAAGTAATGGTAATGATGTGAGGCAGATATGATAACAATGAAACGATTGTCTGTCAGTTATGGGGCATTATAATACAATTGGTAAATTCACATACATGAAAGCATTATTTCGTACTTGAATGTGTAACACCACCTTATCTTCTGGACGATTTTGTAAAAGCTATTCTCCGGTGTCTACTCTGTACAAACAAGGACATGTTATACCACTGTGCCTCATACACCGACATGAACATGCGAAAATGGACAAACTACTCAACTATATAACATGTTATGTGGAAATGTTTTAAAAAGTATAGCAATTGTATCACGTTGCTTCTGTTAAGAGCAGTAGTGTGCTTATTACTGTATTTGGACCGGGATGGGTGCCGATCCAAAAGCTTTACGACCTATCGTAACTCTATACTTTATCATAAGCTTACGAATGGCATAGTGCTACGAACGCTTTGTGGATCGTGACCCTGGACCCTAAGCTACTACAGCAGTCGAAATATTCCAGTATAATCTCACACAGTGTGATAGGCAAAGTTTCAGAACAGAAACGCTTTGCATATATTAATGGCCATACCAATGTGTTGGTCGTCTCACATGTGTTTCTTCCTGGATTCTCAGCCTGAGCCTATTTTGGAAACTTGGCCACTGTTGCATCTAGGCAAATATCATACCTGTATTCTATTGCTGTTTTAATATCACATTGGCATTGTATTGTTACTGCCATTGTAATTCCTGTAATGTAATTTGAATTGATTTGTGTACTTTGTTAATTTTACAATTAAAAAATTATCAATTACAATAACATATTATGTCGCATTTCTTTTGCTTGTTGGTGTTTTTTTGTTTTCGCGGCATTGTTTTTAACATGGGAATCAACATTAACAAACAACATAGAAATGTGGCACGCTATTCTTCTTAATATCAAACTTGACAAAGTAGAACTTTGTCACCTATTATACATGTAAACTACAGTCAGTCACGAAACAACAATGTCACGATAATAGCAGATTGCATATGACAAACGGCCGTTGTTTGTGAACAAAGGGAGACACTGTCACCTACCAAAAGGAGTCCTGGGCTGATGAATTTCAGGCTGAAGATCATGACCCTTGGAACAGTCTTCCCGCACATCATTTTGATGAACTCCTCCATTCTCTGTGTGCCTAAAATAACACCAAACTCCTTGCGTAATGTATGTTTTAATGATCTACAGGGACACTCGCATCAGCAGTGTAGATCATTCGCGTCATGGTGTTACCAAAAGACTTTAATACCATAGTTGAAAGAGGTAGCACAATATGATGAGGCTGTTAGATATATATCACGTATCACTTACGGTTGTTTAGTTTTTGTTTTCAATTCGACTTTGTTTTGTCTCTGTTGAGTGCTTACCATAGATCCAGCTGACAACAAAGCATTCCAACATGCCAAAAACTGCTATTGAGGGGAAAAACGCATACCAGTCCACCAGTGTAAGCATGTACATTCCTCCCTGTCATAAAACACAGTTTCAACATTATGAAGACACGTGTTACTCAACAAACACTAGATCACATATCAACCTATACAAACAACCGCACTGTATTGTGAAGTTAAGTATTGCCAATCAGTTGATAGGAAAAAACATTGTAGAAGTCTGACAAGTCAAAAATCAAAACAACGATGTTGTGGACAGGGAAGGCACTAGGTACTTTTGGACAGTTCATGATATTCACCTGTGTCAGGTACAGTAGACCAAGGAGGAAACATGGCACCAGGACCATGAGGATCACCACCAAACGTCGGCGAGATAGGCATGGAAACTGATCTGACAATGCTGTTATGGCAATCTCGTAGCATGGTAACTGTATAGAAACGGGATTTCAATATATCAACCACAGTTGTGTGTTCTCAATATATACCCATGGGAAAAGGTATCGCAACACCCTTTAGTTTTCATAGTATAAATATGTTTTCCTTAACCATAGCAAAGGAACCTTTCCAAACCTCAATTTACCAGTGAACCCTTCTCCATGACGTCAAATTCCGATGACGTCGAGCTTTTACACCAATCTAGTCGTGCTGCTTTGTGCTCTGGGATAACAACGGACATCTGAGTGGTCTCTTTGCCCGACTGTTCTGATGGGCAAACGACGATGTGGAGGCCACTCTGTTTTAAACACGCGACTGGCATGAACGGATGAAGACGTGTGATCCTCAGCAAGGCGGTATCATCCTCAGAAGCTGTCACTCTTAGCCGCCCTGTCAGTCTTTAACGTTATTAGTTTGTTGGCGTTTTCTTGCAAATGGGCTGATAGTCGATTGCTAACAACCCACATTTCTTACAAAAGACCCCAGTGCCAGACCGGAATTCCGCATTCCAAGAAATTGCACTCTCTGAGCAGTTGTCAGTTGAGGAGGCCATTCATATGCTTATCAACAACGAAATGAATGTTTATTCCAGAGTATTTGCGAGAACAAATTACTGAAATTTCTTATGTGCCTAATGACGGTTACACGTAACGCAATGCTCATGATACTCACGTTTTTTATCGTAACGCGGGCATATCTAAAATCAATGTATGGTGCTTTCGAAGGCACAAAATAATCATACAGACATAATTATAATATGCATATGAATGGAGGTTAAAATCATAGTTGTTGCGATACATTTTTCCATGTGTATAGTAGACACCATATATTCATATACTAGTATCCCATTTTATAGACTAGCATAAATATCTATTTATCATGTAATTACAACTTCATATAAACAATTTACCAAAATAACAAAATGCAAACCATCGTATCCGTCTCCTGTCTGTGTGATCGATTGTTCAAAAGAAAGGCATAAAATAAGGGCCTTTTAAAGCTTCTATAAATATCAATTCTTATGTTGTGGACAAGATTGAAAGACATTTGTGTGAACATTGTCCCCCCTTGAAATTTCTGATGACTCGCCTTTCTAGTATATATATGCAAGCATTGAAGGTCTGGTCATGACTAAGACTTGTTTGTATTGAAGTATTTACAAAACGTTTCGAGACATTTAACCTTACATCAGCTGTTTGTGTTACTTCATACCCCAAAATACTCAAGTAAGTTATTTATGAACATATCTGATGATATACAAGCGATGTTTACAGGTTTTACTTATTTCTTGGAAAGGAATTTTTGGTCAGATGGGTGTCGTTCTCTAGAAACCATACGTAACCAGAGAGTCGATTCCGAGTGTTATCAACATCAAGAAGGTCAAGACAGACCACAACTGAGGCAAGGGGAGTGCCGCCACTGCTTCCGGGTATGCGATGAATCCAAGGTTGTAACCTGTACAAATAAAAACACGATTGTATTCATCAAAATAGTGAAGATTGATATTAACACTGTCCCTGATGAAACAAGATATACAATTGCAAGTTTCCGTACACTGTATCTGATGTCATCTGGTAGTAGCCCGAGGCAACAGAATACCATTAGTACAAAGAAAAGGTATTCGTCACATAGTACTGTTTACTTCATGTGTCATTTGATATTTATGATGACCTATAATATTTGTGATCCTGAGTGTCTTTGTATGATAAAGAATGAATAAATCACTAGCTCGGGCCTCCGTACAATTTGGGCTGGTGTGTTTTGTATTTCATGCTTAAATGAACCCACACAAGTGACTGATAATTCTGAGCAAGTTTTAATATTTGGTACCTCGTAAGATGTATAACAATGTAAGCTTAACTTCTTTGGGTGGTATTTAGAAGCTGGTGTGATGAACAGGAACGATTTATCATGGATAGACACCTTCTTTATTGCAATGGATGCGACGTTTAATAACTTGCTTGATAACGGTGTCAGCATCTACACCGAAACGTCCCATCCATTGCAATAAAGAAGGTGCCTATCCATGATAAATCGTTCCTGTTCAATATCAGTTGTGTCTCCTCCTATCAATGCTGATAGACATATAACAACCAAATGATTCACAATACAGGAATGTATGTGATGGCAGCGCTGGTGTTGTCATGTCCACCGGCCACTTGTAGCTGGTTTGTGAAACAAAATATTATGAACTGGTACGACCGTTCTATTTGTAACTGATGTTCATCTAAGACATTTTCATTCCTTAAATGTCTTTGAGCTGTGGTGAAAGCTTCAACAATACTATGAATGAAAGACAAATCTTATGGATAACAACTTCTTGATTTATGTTTCCACCTGAAGAAGGGGCAAGAAGTAGCCCAGAAACGTTATCAGAAATACATCAAGAAGTTGTTATCCATAAGATTTGTCTTGTGTTACTACACCACTAAGTGTGAAAGGTGTGTATAAGCTGATGCCGTGGGTCAATATATATTAAACATAATACAGAGAAACTGCTAAAATGACTGGAGTTGGGTACAATCAAGGAAGTACCTGAGTATTGGAACGTATCTACAGTCACACCACGCAGATGAGCAACGTGACCCATGATTGCGAAGAAGGCAAACCCATTATATACAGATGATAATGCAGTAGCGATCACCAAAGTCACAGCGTCCCTACAATGAAATTATTGTATAGGCATTGTGTATCAACGACATGTTGTATACAGCATATGAACCATGTCCACAAATCCAGCTCCACCAATTGTTCCTCTGGGCCCACGGATAGAATGTGTTCCAAGTTTGTTGGGCAACCCGTTTGTTACTTAAAATATAAACACGTCTTTTGAGATGATATTGTAACGTTGATGAATACTAGAGTACCTCAAGATTGATTTCCTAATCCGTGTGATATCAGTTACGCTACTAAGTATTGATGGGGTAGCCCACAGGAAGTCCGCTCTCATGTACGACTGGACAGCTCGAATCCAGTCTGCCGTACATGAACCCATATTATCTGCGATAACTAAATACAGTGACTATATCAATATAGGTAGTCTCGGAAAAATAATGTACCTGAAGCAATTGTTGTTAAGTTTGTTGTGTCCTGCCATTGTTGGAAGACATCCAAACCCAATTCCGTATGCGAGCAAGGCGTAGTTACAACCCTCAATCCAAATCTGCAAATAGAATCTGAACTGAATCATAGCAATTGCAGTTATGTTCAGAACAAACAGGAACACAGGATAAGTGTCCAAATAACTTCAAGCATAAGAAAATATTTGTCATATGTATGCATTATTTCGAGGAAAATATTTTCGGCAGTGTAGAATATTACACAGTTATAGAAATATGAAAAGATTCCGTTTTCGCTGGCCTGATGAAAGTCAACGAATAAAACTCCGATATGTACACCAATACTCGTTGTCATGAATATTACATGAAACATTTTATCATCTTTATCTATACAATACGCAAAGAAAATCCAATAAGACAAATTCAACGTGGATAACGTGTTCGTATCATTTTCATTTACTTACGAGAGACAGTAAAACTGCAAAATCTTGCAAAACTGCAGATCATATAATACATTTTGGTGAAAGGGCCGCCAATCTTCCTCACCTGTGGATCCAGCAACTTCTCAAAATGTGGGTTAATGAAGAAATATATTCCGTCAGCCGAACCCGGAAGCAGACAACCCCGGACGAGGAACACAGTCACGATGATGTAAGGAAGGCCCACGGTGACGTACACCACCTGTTGTCGTAGAAACAGGAAATAAACTGGAGTAGATACTAGGACCACGTGTATGCTCTGACAAACCAAAGATCAGGAACCTCGTTAGGATGAGAGAGCCTCAAAACCTTGGTGCGCCTAGTGGCTGCAAGAGTTCTATACTCCCAGGGAGTTGAGATTGATAATACGATGTGCCGTTGAGATTGACTTCCAATGAGGGAAAAATACCATCGCCTTGAGCATGTACTAGTTGCGTGGATATGTGCGCTATATAAATATGCTATAATAATAAAAAGCAAAGGATATATTATATAAATGTATGCAATCGACAAACGCGTCGCATTTATATCGATCTGTCTCTGATGGTCTTTACCTTTCCTGAAACCTTGATCCCTCGAAAGAGACACAAGAACACTACGATGTATGTGATAGCAAGACAGCCAACCAAAGGCCACCGTATACTACCGAGATGTTCCAGGCCGTCGCTAATCTGTAGGACCTTTAACCTGTCCAAAATAGAGGTACATTACGGGTACTGATGCATATAATACTGATAACAGGTAACAGGAGTTATTTGAATCATGACTCAGATAGAGGATGAGAGCTAATTTATAATGACGGTTCATGAAACTTCCATTTTGACCTCACAATAAAGCATACACATTCAACATTTGAAGCGATGTCAGAACATTAATTAACAGATTTCGCACTTCGGATTGATGCCTGAGCTTAAACTGGTTCCGGAAAGGTTTTGTTGTATTTATTTACAGTTAGCATTATCAGTCTGAATCATGCCGCTGAGTAACATCGTGTTCAGCATGAACATGAAATCATCGTTTCAGACCATGTATTCTGTTTGTTGTTTCACGTAGCGCAAACCATATTGAGAGCAACAGAGCCATCATGGCTGAAGAAAATATCTACTAAGACCACTAATTCTGTGACATCAGTACTGAAACACTTCCAGTATACATCATCTAAGCGCCTTAGAGTGCTAAAGCACACAGGGCTTTGTACACATTTTGTATATTATTATCTAGTGTACAGTATCCAGAAAAAACACATCTTATATGAAAACATGTGGTTTCCCTTCCTACGTCCAGAATTCTTCAGCCGAAGTGATCCCCGTCACATTGATTCCATTAGGCAAGGCAGAAGAATTTTGAATGACCATCGCTGCACTGGAAACATCAAGTGAATGATTTGTTGCGTTGGCAGGTGCGTCATCGCCGACTTTGTTGAACGTTATACACGATGGTGTGTTCCATGGGTTGTCACAGTTACTCCAGGGAATGTTGGGAAAGAAGGAGTGGTAGAAGTAGTAGATTAACCAGGAAAACAGGGCAGCATAGTAGGTGCTGTAGAATATGCCGATGAGGACGTTCCCCATTCCCATACCTGGAGGAAATGTATTAATTTAGGTCATGGGTAAAGGCTAGTATAACAAAACGCAGGGTCATAAAACTACTTTTTATAACAAATATTGATTATACGTACAATTCTGTATTTAAAAATGTATAAATTGTTATTCTAGTATCATGACTATTCCATAGTGCTTCATAAAAAACAGGCTCTGTCATCGTATCGCATGGTTACAATCACTGGACTGTCTGGTTCAGACTCGATTGTTTACAAACCACATCGTACAGCTGTAATACTACTGAAACAAATACGTACTCATCATATAGTCCACCTTGTTTTCATCGCTATATAGCTGTAATATTGCCGATGCGATGTCAAATTTTCACTCACTCACTCACTCACACACACACACACACACACACACACACACACACTCACTCACTCACTCACTCACTCACTCACTCACTCACTCACTCACTCACTCACTCACTCACTCACTCACTCACTCACTCACTCACTCACTCATGAGATATCTAAATGAAGAATGGTCGTTGTTGTGATGATAGTAACAGCAGTGAATATACAATTTCCGTGACAGTGGTGCAAGTTTGATAGATTACTTACACATACCCACAACCCTTTTCTCTTGCTATAAACAATTTCAAATTGACAACAGAGCAAAATCACACCAGCTTCCTCCGTTAACCACCAACACAATCTATGCAACATGAACAAGGGTTTGCCTCTTCTATTTTGTACAGTTTCTACAAAGTATCAGCTTTCATTGGACTTTTCACTGCCTCTTCGTTAAATTATATGAGGTTCTTTTTACTTTCCCAAACTGAGCAGCAATTCATATTTCCTATGAACAGCGTACAGGAACAAAGGGAGCAAATCGACGGGGATGCGTACATATTTCCTGAATTTCCCATTATAATTTCAAACAGATGTTACATAACCAAGCATATTGTTATGAGTGTGTGCTTTTTGTAATTTGTAATAAAACGTTGATTAAGTAATAGTTATTATGGGTCACAATGTTGAAAGTGTTGAGTGTGGGCAATAGTATTTGTAGCGGTACACCTTTTTGATAGCACTTTGAAAGTTGCCTCCCTTGGTTGGCTTTTATTTGTTTTGACGTCTTGTTTTCGTGAATGTTCTCAGTGGATAAAGATGCAGCCTAGCTCTACTAGAATGCTCTAGATCTGTGTAAGCTATATAAAGGCTGGTTGTTGACTCACACACACGGATGTGCCACACACACACGGATGTATCACATGATTGGAGTTTACACATCTGCCTATCGTCTTCAAGTCTGTCTGTCAACATTTCAACACCGTGCTTATCTATTCTACTACTGTCGTTGTAAACAACCTTCAATCAGTATATCTGTTCTCACCGTGAATGTCAAGACTGGTGAGTTAATATTTCAGATTTGTGACCCAATATTTAGATTTGCGACTCAATTGCATTGTACCAGATATCTGTATTGTCATTCATTGTAACTTGCTCAGTGTTTGCTCAATATATTATTGAATATTTTAGACTTGTCTGTGTTCTATTTTTGCTGGTTCAAAGGGGACTCTTAAACCTTTTGTCACGGCAAATTTATTAACTGCAACAAAATGTGTTGTACCTTTAAACGGTGGACACATGTTCCATACTTTAACTGCTCCACTCTGTGAGAACTGACCGATCGCCATTTCAAGGAACACACAGGGAACTGAGCCGATGATCAGGAATACCATATACGGTATCAGGAATGCTCCTTCAAAACAACATGTACTGACATGAATCTGATTGGTGAATGCAAGAATTCTCAATGCATCAATTATTACACGCAATAATACGATACTTTTGATGATCATTCCTACGAAACGGCTTCATTAATTGTGGAACTATTTTAACCATCAAATGTTGTCATGTTTGGTAACACTGATAATGTTCTTTACATCATAATATCACTATATAGATAAGACGACGAATGGAAAATATGAAACGGCTGTCGTGTAAGAAGTTTGATACGAACGTTGTGAACGACACAAGGGACACATCTGAGGCGTTATACCTTCAAATACATACATCAATTGGCCAAAACATATACATGCCACACAGAAATTTCTGTATCCCTCGATGTCTGTCCTAATACTAACCTCCTCCGTTTCTCACACACATGTAGGGAAACTTCCACATGCTTCCCACTCCAAGGGCGTAGCCAAGAACTGTCATCATGTAGTCCACGTGGGATCCCCATTTCTCGTGCTCCATCTCTGTTGGAAACGAAAGGGTAAAAAGTAATAGTTATAACGACTTGCGAGTGTGAAAGAAACTGAATGCAGGTGAAAAGCGTCAACACTTTTCCCACCGTTGGTGGCGGATGTCCATTAGCACATAGCGTTTAGCCGCAGTGTTCCCCTGTCCACTGTTTGAACTTGGTAACTAGATTTGCGTCTTTATGCTAAGTAAGAGCAATTTCTCGGGACACACTGACAAACATTGGCTGTGAGTTGAGTTGAGTTGAGTTGGGCTTTACGTCACATCGGCATTATTCCAGCCATATAGTGACGAGAACAAGTCTGCATTAATAAACATTGTAAGTACAGTGAAAATGAGTTTTATTCCAAAAGCATATATTCATTACATTGTCATTTAAAAACAGAAAAAGTCATAGCACCAAGTTTAAAAGCAGGCAATTCGTTAGTCACATTACAGTTACAATTTATGATACAGATACATTGGCTGTGAATCCACATGTATGTACAGCGAAGAATAACTGTTTTGAAAGGATCTGGAAAAGAGGTAACAGTTGAAGTGGTCACCAGTTCCTTTTATTATAGTCGTTTTTTGTTGCTACTACATGTGTTACTGTTACATTGTGTTCTTGTTTAGTTTGCCGTTTGTGCACTATTGTCCAATGCGTGTGTGTATGTGTGTGTGTGTGTGCGTGTGTGTGTGTGTGTGTGTGCTTGTCTAAGATTAACATTGTCGTTAAAACCTTCCTCTGCGCAGAGCATTGGAAAAGAACCTATTAATGATATAAGTCCATGGATTCTGTTATTAGCATTGTCGACAGACTGACAGTGTTACAGACTCCCTCATTTCATGATAGAATTTATGCATAGGCAACTGCTTACAGAGCTACAGGATGAGTCTTCTAAAATGTACTTACAGTAGGGAGTAGAGACGAAAGATCACTAGCAGCTGCATAAACACTATTTCGTATAATATCATTTCAGGTTTGGGCACAAGGACGCATATATTATCTTATGAAACGGATCATCAAGGTGTGAAAATGCATTTGTCCAAATAATTTATGTGAATTTTAACAAAAACATCTCTGTCGTTATCACAGACACATTTCAATGTGTCACGTCTCCCATTACAACGTATTGCAATATAATCTTTGTTAGCCCTACATTGTAATGACGTCATTTGGTGGACGCTCACAGAACAGAACATAACTTTCAGCATACAATAAAAAGGGTGTTTCTTGTCAAACAGACTACATTCAATTACCATGGGCAGCGTAACATAGACGATAATACACAGTCCGTATATTTCATGTACATACGAACATTCAATGATGCCAGACGTTTTGGAGTTTCACGGATTTGGATGGTCTTATCCATACATGAGCATATACAGCTGAATCGGATGCATATCTATATGTTTAATACCTTCCAGTAAGTAGCGCGTTTGTATTAGTACTCATAACGTGAAATATCCCTGGTAGAAACCTAATGTACATGTTGTGCATAACAACGGATAACATCTCAACTTGAAGGGTTGTAAAGGGAGATGAGAATGTAGTTTATGAACACACCCATTGCTTTACAAAGAAACGGAAAGTAATATAACATGCACGGGACTGTTCACGAAGATAAATCATCCGTTCTGGTGTCGACATGTGACCGTCTCTGCTATGTTAACACATCCTTACGTAATTGACAACCTTTTCAGACCTTTTAACGTGAAACGAGCATGCAGCGTCCAGATCTCAAATACTGGCATTTACCACTCTTGCTCAGAAGTTGTACAATCAAGGTTAAAACATTCAAGGCTTCAGTAATGTCTTCAAAACCTGTAACGGTTTGTATGTGGAGGCAATTTTAAATTTGATATTCCACGGACGAAATGGAACCACTGCAATTCCCTATTTCGATTTACATTCCTATGTTGCATCCATAAATCGCCTCACTTTAGAGTTGTTCAATCTGCTCTTACCTTTTCAGAGATGCGGTTATGGTTTGGTCGCTTTTATTCTGTAGTGTTGCAGGACTCATGCAATTACCACTGTTCGCCTGCTATTCACCTTATTCCCATAAAAGAGACATAATTTTGTCCACTTTACATTCAGACAGGTGTTGATTATTAGCCATCTGTGCATCTGGCACTGCAATAGAGTTCTCTACACGATGCCTGAATATGATCGTACTTCAGCAAATATGTTTTAATGACCCTGACTGAACTCGACAGGTGTTCAAAAATGGTCCCAGATTCGAAAATGCCAATGTGGAGCAAGTACGAAATATTTGAGTTACATACAATCAACCTGTACACGTCCAATTTATTATTGTGGGAATCATAGATGTCAATTGTCACGCCAGATCAATGCTTGCTCATTTACGTTGTGACACCTACTGTGGCAGTATCATACAAATGCACTGGTCGAGTCCCAAGCCATTTATGTCAGCTATCACCCACACGGGGATATGATGATGCATTGCCGATTATATGTTACAATACATTAATCTGCTGCAATTATTTGTTATGATCACTGGAAAATCATGACCTTTCTTTCTACTAAATATGTATAATATATGTATGCTATGAATACATAATGTATTGACATTATTCATCGCAGCTGTTACACATGAAGCTCAAGAGAGATCCAACATTTTGAACTGACATAGACATGTATTGGTAGGTCCATATCGTATTCAATGGACGGTTGGTGGGAGGGAGAATGGCGTATATTGTTCCCGAATTTTTGATTGAGACTATTTACAAACAAAGAACATATCTGTCACAAAGATTCTATTTTCCCAAATGTCATGTTTGTCAATGACATTTAGTCTAATCGTTTAATGAACAAACTGTCTCTTTTTGCGTGTTGGTGGAGAGGTCGATTATTGTCAAGATTTTTTCAGGGAAAATATGAACACTCATCTCTCATCTGACGTTTGCTTATTCATGCCCACGAAAATTGCATTCATTTTCAGCAAGCCATGCTCGTCGTAAGATACGACTAACGGGATCGGGTGGTCAGGCTTGCTGACTTGGTTCACATGTTCACATGTCATCGTATCCCAGTTGCTTAGATCGATGCTCATGCTATTTTCGCTGGATTCTCTGGCCAGCTCCGATTATTTACAGTCCACCGCCGTATAGCTAGAATATTGCTGAGGGCGGCGTCAGACAAACAAACAATACCTTATTCATATTTGAGGAAATATTCATATTCATTTTAAGAGGATGCATACACCTCGGTGTCAAATCACAAAATGTGTATGTAATACGTGGCGTCACAATGACCTGCGTGGTTTTGTGACTTAAAACGAAGTCTGCCACCAAACAACACATATTTATTGATAAGAATCCCATGATAATTTTCTTGTGATGATGTGCATAACATTTTGTGTTTCGGTTTCCTTAATGTTCCTGCTAAATGACCTTTCACTAAAATACTTAAAACCTGGGAATAATTGATCACCGAAACGCTTTCAACTGGGTTTAAAAGGCAAAATAGTGATAAAAATGTAGTCTAAATGGAGGATCTTATTCATGTTGATGTACCTTACTACTTACTGTTCATGACGTATAAGAATGTAGGACATGTTTAACCATTTCACTAACACACTGCCATACAGTGATCCATTCATATATTTTGTTCCGGTGTGTTGCTTTATCTGACCAATAAAATAAGTGTCTTTGGATAATCGATGTTTCTCTGGCGTTGAAGCTGTTTAGCATAGGTTATGAAGAGGAGAGTTGAAGGCTAAATTATGATAGTCCATGGGCTGATATAGGTGACACCCTCACCCCACACCCCCCCCCCACCCCCGGGAATTTTGAAGACTATATTTTTTTGAAAGCTTATCATATGTACATTCTAATTCCAGGTGTTTGCAGGCTGGGTGCGGGGGATTTTTCACGCAGTGACCCCCCAAAGAGGGTCAGGGTGGGAAAAATTTCGGAAAATTAGTTTTTGCTTTTTTCACAAAATACATTCTAATAACTGCTTTCTATCAGGAACTATAAAAATATTTAAAGTTTATTGATAAGTTACAGGTACAGGAAGACATTTACTTTGAAAAATGCATTGCGTCTAACGAAAAAATTAAACTTTATAGTTGTTTTCCTACACTTTCTAGTGGGCAATTGTTTTAAGAAGGTATTCTTGTTTCAATAGCTGTAAAATGATCAAAATTAATGTTACAGCTATACTTAAAGCATGAAAGGACTTTGAGATGGTTTATTGTAGTCTGGGTGCTGGGGATTTTTCATGCCCTGACCCCCCAAGAGGGGGGCCAGGGGGTAAAAATTTGGAAAAATTTCTTTTTTTTCTTTTTTTCACAAAATACATTCTAATAACTGCCCTTTATTAGGAACAATGAAAATATCTAACATTTATTATTTAGTTAGAGGCACAGGAAGACTTTAAATTTGAAAAATGCATTGTGTCTAAGGGGAAATCAGACTTGAATGCTGTTTTTCTACACTGTCTAGTTGGCAGTTGGTTAAAGAAAGTATTATTTCTTCAATTGTTCTAAAATGATCAAAATTAATGTTACAGTTATACATAAAGCATGGTGGTTTATTCTCACTTTGGCTTTTTATAACATTGAGTTACCATTACTTATATTTATGTACCTTTATGCCGAATCATCATAGATTGTGTCCAGAAGACTCTCAATCTCAACTTCGTCTGAATCCTCCATTCTACTCAAATCTAAGTTCTTGCTGGATATTATGTTTGTCAACTCTTGTGGAAGCAAAAACTAATTTTCCCAAATTTTTCCCACCCTGACCCTCTTTGGGGGGTCACTGCGTGAAAAATCCCCCGCACCCAGCCTGCAAACACCTGGAATTAGAATGTACATATGATAAGCTTTCAAAAAAATATAGTCTTCAAAATTCCCCCGGGGGGGGGGGAGGGTCACCTATATCAGCCCATGGACTATGAGGTTTGCCTTGTTAGTTGCTTGGTGAGATAGTGTTTGAGTGAAGTGTACCAGCTGACACGTACAATCCGGCAACTACTAAAATTTCAGTGATGTTCATGGTTTGTTCTTTGATCTGATTTCCTTGCTTTGGCAAACTACCTTGGCAACAGCATCTCAGTATTGCAACTTAGAGCTTTTAAGGTAGCTGCACGATGATATATCTCAAATATCACAAACACACGCGCGCGTGTGCACGCAAACACCCGCACAAACTCGTAAAAACGTTGCCTTTGGATTGTTAAACACTGATTACGGTGACCGGGCATTAACGTCCCAGTTTGTCTCTTCTACAACCTTGGTTATTATTATGATTCTTTTTTCTAAGAAGATAACTATTCACGCCGAAAGTAAAACAATGTGGTATTGATGCTGTTGAAATATTTACAGAAAATACAAGGACGTATTTATTATATTTTGACTTTATATGCCAACGTTCTATTTTTGACGTTGATAAGGACAAAGGTCTGAGCACCCCAGATATGCATATCTGTTCACTTGAGATTAACGTGGAGTTACCTGTACTCACTATACATTCAGTCAATAGTACTCTCTATCCATTGAACAAGCGTTCAATATGTCGTAGGGACGAAAACAAATGTCAGTGAAACTTCGAATATAATTATGAGTAATTCAACTGATGAGAGTAGTTCAACTGATGAGATGTTTAAGCAGCTAATAAAGAAACGATTGCTGTTGTAGGTCACAGAAGGTTCTGCCCATGAATTGTGTTGCTCACACATATTCCACTGGCTTGCCACAAATAATGTCATTATTGCAGATGTCGTTGTAGGAACTGTGGTTATTGATGTTGCCTCAGTTTATTGGATGTCGCTCTAATTCTTGATGTACGGTATATTCTGTGAAACTGGAAATATTGATTGTCTTTGCCAAATTGAATGATAGATACCAAAGTCTGCTCTCGTTTACGACACTTTACATAGTCACATCGAGACTGAGAGGATATGCCATACAGTATTATTCTTACACAGCAGTAAATCAAAATAGATTGTTATTATTTAGATTCATGGTAGATTTTAATTTTGCCCTATGAATTGTAGCCCACAATGAACGTGAAACCCCAAGCTGTACTTTATTTTCCATTTATTCATTTTATATTTGGAGACTGCTTGTTCTCTGGCGTTTGCGTTTTCTTTTCAAACGTGTGGAGGGGTTATGATGTTTACCATCGACAGTCGCAACAACACACAGTGGTCAGCCACTTCACACGAATTGTTGCTTCCTTCGTTAAATAGTTAAATAGTTAAATTGTGCGCAAAGTGATATGCCACGCGCATCAAATCTCATACTAAGTGCTTTGCTACGTGTTTATTAAATATTATTTGTAAAAAAAATGTCAAATAACCTTTTATATTATGCAATATACGGTTACTTTTTCCGATAGTATAGCCGGAATATATAAATATAGAAAGGTAACAAAGAACTGCACCCACCCAGGAGAAACAACACTGTCAATAAACCCTAAAAATGTATTCAAGTGATTTAAAAGACCACTGTTGGACACCAAGAACAGTAATCCACAGATCATAAGGAAAAATTTAAATCGATTGATAAGTTTCAACAGGCAACTTAATGGCGAAGAAATAGTTAATCACCATGACACTGACTTCAATGAAAATATAGGTTAGAAGATTAGAAGAAGTCATGGCAACTATTGGCAACCATTGACAATGTGTTTATTCGGGAACTTTTGGCATTCTCAGATATTTCCACGAAATTTAAATTATTTTGTGTTTGTTTTAATAATGCCTTTTGTACAGTTGGGAGATGTGGGGGAACAAATCGATTAAATGCAATATCAAAGGACATGTTTTAATGTAACATACATCAGAACATTAAATCTTTATTTCACTCAATAGTGACGTAAACTAGTTTAAACTACGCGAAAAAAAACATTCTCCTGTTTATAACTATGTACTGTAAGTATGTGTACCATCACTACATTGAGTATGATGTGGGTTTGGATCCCTTCCATCTGTTTCTTTTTATTATTCAAACCTGCTTTGCGTTCTTCAAACATTCAAAAGAAAAACAAACATCCCCGCGGCCATCTTGGACAGAACGAATGTAGAAGGATTCTTGAAGGTTTGTTGTTTTTTTCTTTATGTTGTGTTAATCTGACACTGACACGAGACTGTCATGAATTTCCCAACAATTGTTACGTGCATTTACACATGCGCATTGGAATCCTTGATTATTACCTTACAAACAGCTTCAATCGGTTTCTTTGAACTTAATTTATCCATCATAAATCATCCTTTCAGTATGTTTCCCAAATGCACCGAAATTATGCTTGCTTTTTCTTTTTGTATAATAAAAGCGACAAAACCCTTTCCACGTCCATACGAAATCTCTGCTAAAAGCAGAGTTGATTGTACAATTGTGACTATATAGATGTATAAATTTGTTTCAGCAGTGTGACAGCTGTAACTGGACTTCTATGCATAGATCTAAATATCAAAGAGTTGAGGTTGTCTCACTTATCTCCCTAATTCAAGTTCAGGTGGGTAAATCAGTGGAAGGGAATTGGCTATTTGATGGTTATTTAGCGATATCGAATCATCGAACAGTAAAACTACTAGTGTATCACAGATATCCATTTAAAACTAGCAATTAAATCTAAAATATTGGAACTGTAAATGACAATACAATATAAAAACAGGTTATAGGTTGCCAACAACTGAAGGTACATCACCATACTAGGGACCATGGGGACTTACAGTACATTTCCTTGAAATCTTGTACCGGGTTTATATTCAGCCTGTATATTTCATACAATCTAACTGCTTGATCATAGGTTTATGGATTATTGCCATATTGACAGAAACTTAGAAGATCAAGCTACTCTGTTTTCAATTTTGCGGTCCTTTATCGTTGATTTAAGACCGCTAAATGTACTAGTAATTTAAAAACCGAATGCGTTAGGACATTGGTGAGATAGATAGATATTCTTTATTTCCTCCAACTGAATGAAGATTACAATGTGTGGTAATAATATATTTTACATCAAATGATTAAGATAGGTTATTGATAGAGTCACAAATGTTCATATACATACAAGTGTTTTAGCAAGTATCGCCATTTCCTTATAAAATGGCTTACATTAATTATTACTTTTGCCCATACATCTCTTTCTAGTTCCATTATGCACGCAATTGGACATCCACCAAGTAAAAATGCAAGAATAACATCATCATCTTGATCCCAGATCTTAACAAAAGTTTCTACATCCAGAATATCACACATGGAGTTAAAAAGTTCATTTCTGTCATTCATATTTATCGTACATGACATAAACACGTGCTTAACAATGACATAAACACGTGCTTTACAACGATTCAGAGTGTCCAGCAAGTTGTACTTCTGTAGTACATTGATTATGTGAGGCTAGAAGCCTATCTGTTGATTGTTACTGTTATGAAGATATTGATAGAGTCTTCTGTGTAGGAGCTTCTTTGATAGGTTCTCAGGGAAGAGTGAACACAGTCTGTGAAAAAAACACAAATGACACTTTGAGATCTCTTCTGTAATAGGCATCCAGTTGATCATACTGAGACACATATCTGTTCTTGTCCTTAGTTGGAAGCCATGTATACATTTTGCCATATAGTGCCATGTTGTGGAGAGCTGCCGTATATCATGCCGAGAGAGCTGTCTCCACAGTTCGCAGCCATACAGCATACAGGGTAGAACTGTTTTACCGACAGTATCTGCGGATATGAGTGGAGTAACACCTTTGGGTTTTAAGCCAGTCTTCATTAGAGCATGAAAACACGACTTGGCTTTTCTACAAGCTTCCTTTACAGCATCTTCATGTTAAAGGCTTTTGTTCAATTGTACTCCCAAGTGTTTGGTAGAGGCAGTTGTGGAGACAATATCGCCTGTTAGGCGCCACTGGAGGTTGAGGAGTAACCAGCTTTGGACCCAAACACAATTATGTGGCATTTGGAGAGGTTAAGTTCAACAATTGATAATGCATGTGTCTTTCACTCGTTATGTCAGAAGTATTTGAGAAAATCCAAACACACATTTTAGGCAGCTTTCATAAATTGTCGTAAGGCTTTTGCTTTGTTGATATAAATAAACTATTGCGGGTACTTGTTTTCAAAGGTTTACATGGTGAAATGTTTCGTATTTTGAAAGATATCACCACGTATCAGCTTGTGTAAGAACTGGATGATTGAAAACTGAAATGTCCACGCCGTCATCTGGAGTACGTGGAGGAGGTATATTAAGACCTGTGTTATATATAGTTTTCATAAATGAGCAGGTAAACGAAATGAAGAAAGTGGACTGAGAGGCGTTGTTGTCAAGGATGGAGTAAGAGGCATCGTGCTGCTCTTACTTGTAGAAGATGTGAAGACTGTGGTAGGCATACAAAAACCTGACACATGGAAATGCTATTATTATGAATAGAGCTTAGCAGTAAACCTGGAAAAGTCAGTGTTATAAGAATTGTCTTCACATGTAGATTACTTAGATCAAAAGCATATGAAACATTAGCACTACAAGCTCGATAGGCTTCTTTTCCTATTTTTGCTTTGCTGGGGGATTATCCAAATATTTCTCTAAATGTACTGTATTTAACTGTAAAACAGCTTCCATACTGTCATATGGATTATCTATACATATTGTGTTACACTTATCGTGCTAATATTAAAAAAAACATATTTCATGTTCGTGACAATTAATCTACATATGTTTGGGCCGCACGTGCTTGCAGCAAAATATCCATTGTTATGCAGTGCTTAATGCAAAGAGATTCAATATTGGCACGCTAAATATAGTTGGTCACAGTTTCTAAAGCATTATTCAACATAAAAGTGGCTACTTGAGCCAGAGAAATACAGTATGGTGTTATGCCCACACAAAAGCCTTATCACGAATATTTTGCAAATGCCGATGTCTGAGCCAAAAAGTATTAAATAAGCAGTTTCATTACAATGACAAAAATAATACTGGTTTACGTAATTGTAATAAATATCGTCATAATACAACTGAAGATGAGTACCATTTCCTCTTAATTTGTCCATTTCCTAAATAAAGTAGAAAAGTGTGAAACCCCAGGTACTATTACATATATCTCTCGCTAACAAACGTAAACAGAACTTTAGTTCATTCGCATAAGAAATGTGAAGATTGTTAAAATGTTGAAAATCAAATTTCCCGATTAACATATAAATATTATATTCAGATAAGAACATTTGTTCCACCTGGCCTTCTGCACAAGCGTGATTTTATGTTCTCTTGGCCATGTAGCCCATGATATTTTATATTAAATCTTTTGTTTCTGTTTATAGATGTGTTTGATATTTCAGACTCACTGCGAGTGATACCAAGACAGACATATATCTATAAAAATTAGGAGTTCGTGATTACCTTCTAGGTCCAACTTCGAAGCAGGCGGTGGATATTTGCAGTTTTAACATATCTAAGTAATAATTATACATTTGCATATATGTACAAATACTTTCGGATTAATGTTCATCAATTACATAAAAATGCTTGAATACAAGAGAGTGAGTCACAGTCACGTTTTATACCTGGGCTCCATGAACCAGAATTACCCAGTGAGTAAGCAATATTGATTCCCAAGAATAGCTTTTATGCATATTTAATGAATTAGGCAAAAAGTCAAACGCCCTCCCCATGGATATTCATACAGACAACGGACAAAGTTGTATTGAACACGCTGCACGTAAAATTACATAACCTTTGATGTCCATATCAATAATCTGTTGAGCGGTTGAAATGATGTGTTATGTAAATGTGAAAAAAACAATGTGAAAAGTAGCTTCTGGTAATTGTGAGTGAAAACTCATTCGTCACGGTCGACAGTCGCTTTTGTCGTTCGGTTCGATCACAGGCAAACTGTAGCGCAAATAGATTATGCAAGAAAGAGAAAATGACCAGTCTGCCTATATCAAAGATTGGCAACGTACTTACCTCGCATTGGTTTGAAAAAAAATTAATTTCAAAATATAACATCACCACCCATTTCTTCACAGGATTATACTCTCAGATTCCAAACCTCATACTTAATAATTACCGCCACTTTCGGACAAAGGATTTGACAAAATTCAACATGCTAAGAATGAAAAAATGAAGTATTTCTTTTCGAAAACTTAATATTTAACTAACTGGGCGACATTGTTAAGCTTCGCTCAGAACTAATGTTTTGGAGGTTGCAAATGAATGAAAGTATGTGTATAAGTATATAATAATACTTCACAAGCTGCACATGAGTACAACAAGTGATACATGGAGATCTGAAATATGAAATCAAAATTACATTTTCGTTACTATGTATATAGTTCATTATTGCTAATGTTGTACCCTTGGAATATTTCATATTTATAATTTTATATTTGTTATGAGAGTGTGTTGTTTGTAATTTGTAATTGTAATATCACATTAAGTGATAAATCCACTTCGACAGAAACTGCTTTACTGAAGGTGTACAATGACGACTTCCTATCTTTGGGGAGAACCCCAAATCCCATGCTACTACATGATAACCACGATACTATTCCCAATTTGGAAAAGACCTGGCATGCCAACTTTTATGTGGGAAATATAGACAGTGGAAGTGAAAGGACCGGGCCTTACGGCCGGGACGGAAGCAGACAGATTAGGACGTGTATTGTCGACGTCATGCCCGCTATTTGTAGACCTGGTTTAAAGTATGGCGGAATACTGTCGAATTTTTCAGGGGGATTAGGCACAAGAAATTCATCTTCAACTCATTTTGACTTCCACAGCATCAAAGATATTGCCGAGGTAGTTATCACCGGTGTCTGACATGTTGGTTTACAAACAAAAGGGTCAACGAGTTCATTGTATTCATACGCGGTCAATCGGTCACTTTAATTAGCGGTCCTTAAACTGCCATTTAAGTACGGTATTGATGAGCTCTCAGCCAATCAGAATCGAGTATCGCACAATATCGTGCTAGAATTAGCATTTATTTCAATATTTCGGTAATATAACTTCATTAAGTGACAAGCGTGTGGCATGCACGTCTGTGCCGTACACGACAGGTGGAGATCGACTTTTCCACAAACATTTCAAGTTTTCTGTTTCAGCTGAGCATTCGTTAACTTGTTAAGGACAAGATTCATATGGGTATGTTTGCATTAACAAGAGAAGCAAAAGCTTACAGAGAGTATAGTGATATAAATATTTTGTATAAAATAGACAAATAAGTATTTGGTATGACCCAAAAGTCCTATTCTGAGTTTACATTGGTAGATCATAGACATTCACAATCTGCTGGAATTGAATCAGTCGCCATGAAGGATACATAAACATGCAGGCTTGTTCAAAGGTTAGATGATGTTATGACACAAGTTATACGTGTGTAAGCATCACTCCCCATATGTAAACGACTATTTTAAACTAAACATACTTTTCATTCCAGGATTGTTCTGGCTCAATGACAATTAGTGGAGTTAATTGTTCCCTTCAATCTGCTTCACCTTTAAACTCAGCTAGGATCCCAGTAAACATATGTGCGAATGCAGTGAGTCCTGTTAGGACATGTATATATTAGACTGATAACAATATATGACAATAATATATACTAACTACTAACCTTTAAATTCCGGATCCAGTATCTCTATCCCTCTGCAGTGTTTGGTGGCAGCGAGAAAGTGCAGAGGTGAAAACAATGGGTTTAAAAGTAGGAGACCAATTCAAAACAAGCCAATCATAAATATGCCCCGGCTCCTATTTTGATAACAAATGCTTACTGATCTACCCTAAACTAAAGTGGAGTGACCCAGTGACACTACATTAACAAAAGAGAAGAACTTTAAGGATGTTATTCAGCTTACAACTGCTTAATTTCTAGAACGTATGCAGCCTGAAATGAGAGATTTTATTATCTAACATATGTTATATTTGGGATTACACTTTCTTAGTAAAGTACAGATTCTAGTACTGTTTGGGTTGAGTCCCATGTTCGCTACTAGAATCTGTACTTTACTAAGAAAGTGTAATCCCCACTCACTCCCTGATCTACCAATTCCCTGTTCTATCAATGCAGTGCAGATAGGCATGCTGAGTAGACAGCCATCCGCAGCTGCTGAGCCGCCGTCCTATATTGCTCTTCAAAAGAGCGATAGGCCGATTTCTGAGCTTGGCCGTTGGCAGGGAATGACGGTAGTCGCCGACCCTGCCTAACCAAAGCCAGGGAGGAAGAGGAATAACCACCAAGTGTGACAGACGTAAAGACACACTCATTCACCACCAGCGGTTCAAACAGTGCCTCCCAATGGGTACCGCCTGCTTAGATCCGTTAGGTCTCAACGAGAGCGGGTACCCGAGAGGAGAGGAATAATCACCTCGCCAACCAGTGAATACGGAGTTTAGCCTCAGCCACTCGCGTAGTCACCAAAGCCTCCCCCGTTAGGTGAAATTCCGAGGGATCAGGGCCAAGTACAGGAGGAACAGTAACCTGAGGCGGCGCTTGCGCAATGCATTCGCGCACCTGCCTCAGGGACGACCCCAAAGAGTACGAGACCTCGCCCTCCGGCTTGTCTCTCCCCCATCCTCCTCAATGTCCACATCATCACATCCCTACATAACCGACAGGCTCAATGGAGAGATCTGAACCAGAGGGTTCTGATCGCCCTGTCCCCAACAGGGTAGGAACTGCCGAAGCAGGCTGCACAGTGTGCCCAGTCGAGCCTCTCGGCGCCGAGGGACCTGGTTGCCCAGGTATGCTCAGACGCCCATCGGTGGCAGTTGAATCCTGTGCCCTACTGGGGATAGCAGACAGACCATAGGTTGCAAAGGGATAGGTCCGCTCACCGGGCCAGAGACTAGGCCACCACCGTCACCAGCAGAGACACATGGACCATCGAGATTTTTTCGTTGCGAGCCGAGCTCCTGACTGAGCCCGGACATTGCACTTTCAATCATCGACTTGACATTAGTCATCTGCTGCTGCATTTGTTGCTGAAATAATGAAGCAATTGAATCAATATTAAAGGCAGCAGCAGTGGGTGCCGGGTTGGATGTGGAAGGAACAGGTGAACACTCGTTAGAGACCCTAGCTTTTTTCGCCCCCTGCTCTTCTTATGTGATCTCTTGGAAGGGGGGTCCTGACCCCAGATATCACGAATCATGACTATCCTTTGTGGGGGAAAGATAACTTGCACGTAGCGCAGGTTTTAAACTGCAAAGGAACAACAATTATACGCATGTGCGATTAATAAATAGAAATATATATTTACCATATTATAGACTGTACTTAAATAAGAACTAGTGCATGCTAGCCCTACTCCATAACATGGAGTCCGTAAAATAGTATATATAACGTAAATACAACTAGACTGTACTTAAGTATGCGTAATATAAATAATCTACCTTAAAAGAGATAAAATATCTGCAAATACAGTGAGACAACACACAAACCTATACAAGAAAGCTACAGGCTAACTGAAAAAGCAAGCGTGTATGCGCCTCCCATCTGCCCTCTTGACAAGCACATGGCAAATCGACAGGGACCAAGACGTAAGTTACAACAAATTGATGAATGAAAACTTTCAAAAACACTTATCAGTTATCGCCAATGCGAATAAGAGATAACCATATATACAGTATCTGTTTCAGAAGAACTCATCTTGAAATCGTAAGGGAGAAATCAACTTGTAACACAGGCTGATGGACACACACGTCGATACTGATGAACGACAGCATGGAAAGTGAGGTACGAGGTTAGATCCTAGAGTTACCTGTTCTGGCGGACGGGTCCATTCTGAGTTCCGTAGGGGTGGACGAACATGACAAAAATGTTGTTTTTCGTTTTGTAAATATTTTATTCAAAATATAGTTACAACTGTCGTAGGGATTAAAAATGGACATTTTAATGCTTATCCCCAAGGAGGATTTCTCATGATAAAGAACCACACATTCCAACAACAGGTGCTTGTCAGTAAAGAACTGTGAGACAGACAACATTGAGGACAGAGCTTCTCCCTTCAGTAAAAATGAATGAGTATAATGAGAGTGTTCAATAGGACACCTTCGTGTCACCACTTCATCATGTCGATTTAGATCAGTTAGGACAGTATATACTATCAAAGTTCATATTAAATAGAAGCCTGCATGTAACGATTTGACTAAAAGAACAGCTGACTATTATATTCAGTTCCACATGTATGAACTTTGTCTAAAACTGCTTGATATCTATGAAAACCACGCTGAAGGATATCTATATTGAAATAATACATATACGAGAGTCTTCTAGGCATCCTCAGCTGTCAGTCAGGAGGATGAATTGACTCGTGCAAAACCGTCACCACCCGTGCGAGTATTTATTGGTCTATGTGCCACAAGACCCGTGAAGATCCGGGTTAAAACTGGTCTTCAGTAACCCATGCTGTCTGATTCAGATTCAATTATTTACAGACGGCCGCCATATAGGTGGAATATTGCTGAGTGCGGGGTTAAACAACAAACCAACCAATCATGTGCCACAATGTTTAAGTGCCAGAAATGCCGGAGCCATTTTCAGGAATAGCCTAGTTCTCCTAATCCAAATATATCCAGTCCACATTCACAATTAATCATTTGCAATTTATTCAAATTTCTGTACATACTGCTCATGTTTTATCATTCAGCTGTTTTAATTTGAAATAATGGCATTTGTATACTCCAGATAGTGCAGCAACAAATATCATTTATCGTATTACTTTCAGATTTATAAGCAGAAATCGTCATATCTACAGTAATAAAATCTATGAAATACACAATGCCATTTTAGAAAGTGATGAAATGTAACATATGTTATATTTGGGATTGCACTTTCTTAGTAAAGTACAGATTCTAGAATGGGACATGGGACTCAACCCCAAAAGTACTATAATCTGTACTTTACTAAGAAAGTGTAATCCCAAATATAACATATGTTACATTTCATCACTTTCTAAAATGGCATTGTGTATTCCATAGCTTTCGGCCGTAGGAGCCGTGCCAATTAACACATATCAGAGGGGTACACAAGGCCCGCAGTCTAGATCACCAGTTGTCCGACTTTTTTTATGGAAGCCACGGTGGCTGAGCGGTCTAGGCGTTTGACTTTGTGTGCTGGCGGTTAGGTGTCTGACTCTGAGGGTGTGGGTTCGAATGCCGCATGGGACTCAACCGAAAACGTACTAGAATCTGTACTTTACTAAGAAAGTGTTATCCCAAATATAACATATGTTAAATAATAAAATCTCTCATTTCAGGCTGCATGCACTCTAAAAATTAAGCAGTTGTAAGCTGAATAACATCCTTAAACCTCTTCTCTTTTGTTAATGTATTGTCACTGGGTCACTCCACTTTAGTTTAGGGTAGATCAGTAAGCATTTGTTATCAAAATAGGAGCCGGGGCATATTTATGATTGGCTTGTTTTGAATTGGTCTCCTACTTTTAAACCCATTGTTTTCACCTCTGCACTTTCTCGCTGCCACCAAACACTGCAGAGGGATAGAGATACTGGATCCGGAATTTAAAGGTTAGTAGTTAGTATATATTATTGTCATATATTGTTATCAGTCTAATATATACATGTCCTAACAGGACTCACTGCATTCGCACATGTTTACTGGGATCCTAGCTGAGTTTAAAGGTGAAGCGGGAACAATTAACTCCACTAATTGTCATTGAGCCAGAACAATCCTGGAATGAAAAGTATGTTTAGTTTAAAATAGTCGTTTACATATGGGGAGTGATGCTTACACACGTATAACTTGTGTCATTACATCAGCTAACCTTTGAACAAGCCTGCATGTTTTTGTATCCTTCATGGCGACTGATTCAATTCCAGCAGATTGTGAATGTCTATGATCTACCAATGTAAACTCAGAATAGGACTTTTGGGTCATGTCAAATACTTATATGTCTATTTTATACAAAATATTTATATCACTATACTCTCTGTAAGCTTTTGCTTCTCGTGTTAATGCAAACATACCCATATGAATCTTGTCCTTAACAAGTTAACAAATGCTCAGCTGAAACAGAAAACTTGAAATGTTTATGGAAAAGTCGATCTCCACCTTGTACGGCACAGACGTGGATGCCACACGCTTGTTACTTTATGAAGTTATATTACCGAAATATTGAAATAAATGCTTATTCTAGCACGATATTGTGCGATACTCGATTCTGATTGGCTGAGAGCTCATCAATACCGTACTTAAATGGCAGTTTAAGGACCGCTAATTAAAGTGACCGATTGACGGCGTATGAATACAATGAACTCGTTGACCCTTTTGTTTGTAAACAAACATGTCAGACATCGGTGATAACTACCTCGGCAATATCTTTGATGTTGTGGAAGTCAAAATGAGTTGAAGATGAATTTCTTGTGCCTAATCCCCCTGAAAAATTCGACAGTATTCCGCCATACTTTAAACCAGGTCTACAAATAGCGGGCATGACGTCGACAATACACGTCCTAATCTGTCTGCTTCCGTCCCGGCCGTAAGGCCCGGTCCTTTCACTTCCACTCTCTATATTTCCCACATAAAAGTTGGCATGCCAGGTCTTTTCCAAAATTGGGAATAGTATCGTGGTTATCATGTAGTAGCATGGGATTTGGGGTTCTCCCAAAGATAGGAAGTCGTCATTGTACACCTTCAGTAAAGCAGTTTCTGTCGAAGTGGATTTATCACTTAATGTGATATTACAATTACAAATTACAAACAACACACTCTCATAACAAATATAAAATTATAAATATGAAATATTCCAAGGGTACAACATTAGCAATAATGAACTATATACATAGTAACGAAAATGTAATTTTGATTTCATATTTCAGATCTCCATGTATCACTTGTTGTACTCATGTGCAGCTTGTGAAGTATTATTATATACTTATACACATACTTTCATTCATTTGCAACCTCCAAAACATTAGTTCTGAGCGAAGCTTAACAATGTCGCCCAGAGGCCTACCCATGGTAGTTAAATATTAAGTTTTCGAAAAGAAATACTTCATTTTTTCATTCTTAGCATGTTGAATTTTGTCAAATCCTTTGTCCGAAAGTGGCGGTAATTATTAAGTATGAGGTTTGGAATCTGAGAGTATAATCCTGTGAAGAAATGGGTGGTGATGTTATATTTTGAAATTAATTTTTTTTCAAAACAATGCGAGGTAAGTACGTTGCCAATCTTTGATATAGGCAGACTGGTCATTTTCTCTTTCTTGCGCAATCCTATTTGCGCTACAGTTTGCCTGTGATCGAACCGAACGACAAAAGCGACTGTCGACCGTGACGAATGAGTTTTCACTCACAATTACCAGAAGCTACTTTTCACATTGTTTTTTTCACATTTACATAACACACCATTTCAACCGCTCAACAGATTATTGATATATGGACATCGTTAGGTTATGTAATTTTACGTGCAGCATGTTCAATACAACTTTGTCCGTTGTCAGTAGCGAATATCCATGGGGAGGGCGTTTTGACTTTTGGCCTAATTCATTAAATATGCATAAAAGCTATTCTTGGAATCAATATTGCTTACTCACTGGGTAATTCTGGTTCATGGAGCCCAGGTATAAAACGTGACTGTGACTCACTCTTGTATTCAAGCGTTTTTATGTAATTGATGAACATTAATCCGAAAGTATTTGTACATATATGCAAATGTATAATTATTACTTAGATATGTTAAAAGCTGCAAATATCCACCGCCTGCTTCGAAGTTGGACCTAGAAGGTAATCACTTAACTCCTAATTTTTATAGATATATGTCTGTCTTGGTATCACTCGCAGTGAGTCTGAAATATTAAACACATCTATAAACAGAAACAAAAGATTTAATATAAAATATCATGGGCTACATGGCCAAGAGAACATAAAATCAATGCTTTGTGCAGAAAGGCCAGGTGGAACAAATGTTCTTATCTGAATATAATATTTTTATATGTTAATCGGGAAATTTGATTTTCAACATTTTAACAATCTTCACATTTCTTATGCGAATGAACTAAAAGTTCTGTTTACGTTTGTTAGCGAGAGAGATATATGTAATAGTACCTGGGTTTCAACACTTTTCTACTCTTTTATTTAGGAAATGGACAAATTAAGAGGAAATGGTACTCATCTTCAGTTGTATTATGACGATATTTATTACAATTACGTAAACCAGTATTATTTTTGTCATTGTAATGAAACTGCTTATTTAATACTTTTTGGCTCAGACATCGGCATTTGCAAAATATTCGTGATAAGGCTTTTGTGTGGGCATAACACCATACTGTATTTCTCTGGCTCAAGTAGCCACTTTTATGTTGAATAATGCTTTAGAAACTGTGACCAACTATATTTAGCGTGCCAATATTGAATCTCTTTGCATTAAGCACTGCATAACAATGGATATTTTGCTGCAAGCACGTGCGGCCCAAACATATGTAGATTAATTGTCACGAACATGAAATATGTTTTTTTTAATATTAGCACGATAAGTGTAACACAATATGTATAGATAATCCATATGACAGTATGGAAGCTGTTTTACAGTTAAATACAGTACATTTAGAGAAATATTTGGATAATCCCCCAGCAAAGCAAAAATAGGAAAAGAAGCCTATCGAGCTTGTAGTGCTAATGTTTCATATGCTTTTGATCTAAGTAATCTACATGTGAAGACAATTCTTATAACACTGACTTTTCCAGGTTTACTGCTAAGCTCTATTCATAATAATAGCATTTCCATGTGTCAGGTTTTTGTATGCCTACCACAGTCTTCACATCTTCTACAAGTAAGAGCAGCACGATGCCTCTTAATCCATCCTGACAACAACGCCTCTCAGTCCACTTTCTTCATTTCCCGTATACCTGCTCATTTATGAAAACTATATATAAATACAGGTCTTAATATACCTCCTCCACGTACTCCAGATGACGGCGTGGACATTTCAGTTTTCAATCATCCAGTTCTTACATCAGCTGATACGTGGTGATATCTTCAAAATACGAAACATTTTCACCATGTAAACCTTTGAAAACAAGTACCCGCAATAGTTTATTTATATCAACAAAGCAAAGCCCACGACAATTTATGAAAGCCGCCTAAAATGTGTGTTTGGATTTTCTCAAATACTTCTGACATAACGAGTGAAAGACACATGCATTATCAATTGTTGAACTTAACCTCTCCAAATGCCACATAATTGTGTTTGGGTCCAAAGCTGGTTACTCCTCAACCCTCCAGTGGCGCCTAACAGGCGATATTGTCTCCACAACTGCCTCTACCAAACACTTGGGAGTACAATTGAACAAAAGCCTTTAACATGAAGATGCTGTAAAGGAAGCTTAGTAGAAAGCCAAGTCGTGTTTTCATGCTCTAATGAAGACTGGCTTAAAACCCAAAGGTGTTACTCCACTCATATCCGCAGATACTCGTCGGTAAAACAGTTCTACCCTGTATGCTGTATGGCTATGAACTGTGGAGACAGCTCTCGGCATGATATAACGGCAGCTCTCCACAACATGGCACTATATGGCAAAATGTATACATGGCTTCCAACTAAGGACAAGAACAGATATGTGTCTCAGTATGATCAACTGGATGCCTATTACAGAAGAGATCTCAAAGCGTCATTTGTGTTTTTTCACAGACTGTGTTCACTCTTCCCTGAGAACCTATCAAAGAAGCTCCTACACAGAAGACTCTATCAATATCTTCATAACAGTAACAATCAACAGATAGGCTTCTAGCCTCACATAATCAATGTACTACAGAAGTACAACTTGCTGGACACTCAGAATCGTTACTTGACTATCAACGTTCTACAAAGCAAATACGAGTTGAAGAGACTAATTACCCACAGAATCGCTACCTGACTCTGATTGCAGTCACCTATTCTATGACCTAAGTGCATCATTTGTAATGAAAATCATGGCCACCTACCAAAGAGAGCCTTCAATTCACAATTTTGAACAGTGAGAGAGAGTGAGAGAGAGAGAGAGTTTTATTCAGTAAAGGGGCCAAAGGCCCATTATACATCAGGTGTACAGAATATACAATCATTAGAGCACCGTACAACATCATGAGAGCTACAGAATTATACATTTGTGGGTATGAAGACTGAAATAAATTTATTTCGTTTTTTCATGGCAAAAAATAGATATTTTGCAAGACAATTTATAATATAAGTATTCTTTGATGTAAACAACTGAGCTAATTTCACTTCAGATGGATATATGTGATAATATTTAGGGAGGATATCATTTCTTAATTTCCCATAAAAAGGGCATTCCAGGCAAAAGTGATATTCATTTTTTATGTTAGGTATGATACAAAACGGGCACAGGCGATCCTCCCTTTTAAGACCTAAATGTCTACCGTACTCTATCATCAAATTGTGGTTTGAGCAACGAAATCTACTTAAGAAGATTCAAAACCTTTTTACAGTAACACTATCGATATAGAACTCAAAAGCTACACCTTCTTTGAGCCTGCGATAAAAATCCAATTTCGAAACAAGTATAATACGAGATGACCACAACTGGTTATCTATTTCAATACATCTTTGCTTAAATAATGATATGAAAATAGAGATATTTCCAACACTTTGACTGGCCCACACATTGCCAAAACCATAACTGTACAAAAGAGATTTCACCTTAAAAGCCCAACAATCTATACCTTTTTCAGCAAGACAATACTGTTACTAATAAACCTTATTTAAGATTTCATTCTCAACTTGAGACAGGAGGCGAACCCAATATTTAACAATCTTAATGTACTGATTTACCTTTAATGAAGAACGACCAATCTCAGCACGCGCTGCAATATTTGGCGTGTATCTTGAAAGACCCAAAACCTGTTTACAGAACCTATCGTGTACATTCAATACAAATGGCGACGGGTGGAAACCCCAGACTTCACTTCCGTATAGTAACAATGGCAAAACCTTGACATCAAATATATGGAGCAGAACATTAATTGGTAGATTATAAAAATTCTTAACCGATGATTTGAAAATATTCAACACCTTCCATGCTTGGTCAGCCAAAGTTTTCTGTGTAACATACAATGATCCAGAGGAAGACAAGTGACCACCCAAGTATTTATATGATGCAACAATTTCAAGCAACTGTCCATTCAAATGGAACTTTTTGTATTGTCTTAGTCGACAAGCCTTCCTGAATACAATAACTTTACTTTTATCAATATTGTTTTTCAATTTCCACTTGTTACAATACGAAACTAGCTTGTCTAGCCCCTTTTGCAGACCTATAACTGTAAAGTCAAAAAGCGCAATATCATCAGCAAACAATAGGATGAACAGCTCAACTAAGTCTAGATTGATACCCCTCTGACCATCAGCAGATAGACATTCAACAATGTCGTTGACAAAGAAGGAAAAGAGAAAGGGAGACAACTGGCATCCCTGACGAACTCCTGATAAACAATCAAAAAACGGTGTGTAACCATCTCTCATCGACACACAAGCTTTAACATCTTGGTACATATTTTTCAATAGCCTGTAGGTATTACCTTTCACATTGCCAGGCCACAGGTTGTAAAGGAGACCACACCTATCGACTGAGTCTAAAGCGGCCTTCAAGTCAATAAATGCACAGTAGAGGCGACCTTTGTAAAGTGAAAGATATTTATCAATTATAGCATTAAGAATGAATATATTATCATGTGTTTGGAAACCATACCTGAACCCAGCTTGCTCGTCAACGAAGAATTCTTCCCTTTCAGCCCAAGAGTTTAACCTGTTGTTGATAATTTTACAAAATATTTTACCAGTTACTTCAAGCAGTGTAATAGGTATATAATTCCCAGGGCAATCAGTTGTACCTTTGTTATATAAAGGAATTATAACTCCATACGTCCACTGAGATGGATTAATACCTGTAGACAAAATGCTATTAAAAAGAGATTTCAATAAATCAATACAATGATCAGGTGCATATTTAAAAAATTCAATTGGAATGCCACTGAGTCCTGGTGCTTTTCCATTATGCATTTCTTGAATAGCATTAACTATTTCTAGGTAGGATATTTCTCTATCCAAATAGTCATTGTCCACAGATGAATCAATAAGTCTATCACTGATTGAATCAACAAAATGTTTGATAAAAATATAGAAGTGTTCTTCATCGGCTGACTAATAGGAAGACTGAAAAACATTCTTGAAATGATTCATCCAGTCAAATGGTGTAATATTATTGTTTACAAATGATGATTTCGATTTCACAGTTCTCCAGAATAATTTACTGTCTTTAGTAGAGAGTGCGTTACTAAGTTTATGTGTGTAATCTGAAAATGATGAAGACTGTTTCGCAGCACACAACTGTTTATAGTGTGACACAGACTCGACATAACGTTGTCTATCAGATTTACAGCTACTTGCTTGAAATGCACGCAGAAGGCGCCGAGCGGTATCACGTGCACTCTTGCATTCACCGTCGTACCAGCTGTCTCACTTTGGAACATTATTTGTCGACAATACACTAGATTTACAGAAACTGGCACATGATTTCATAACCCCGTATTAAAAAGTGACAATGCCTCTTGAACATCACCTTTATCAATAAAGGAATGGAATAATGGATTATGTATACATATTGTGTTACACTTATCGTGCTAATATTAAAAAAAACATATTTCATGTTCGTGAAAATTAATCTACATATGTTTGGGCCGCACGTGCTTGCAGCAAAATATCCATTGTTATGCAGTGCTTAATGCAAAGAGATTCAGAATTGGCACGCTAAATATAATTGGTCACAGTTTCTAAAGCATTATTCAACATAAAATAGCTACTTGAGCCACAGAAATACATTATGGTGTTATGCCCAAACAAAAGCCTTATCACGAATGTTTTGCAAATGCCAATGTCTGAGCCCAAAAGTATGAAAAAAGCAGTTTCATTACAATGACAAAAATAATACTGGTTTACGTAATTGTAATAAATATCGTCATAATACAACTGAAGATGAGTACCATTTCCTCTTAATTTGTCCATTTCCTAAATAAAGTAGAAAAGTGTGAAACCCCACGTACATATATCTCTCGCTAACAAACGTAAACAGAACTTTAGTTCATTCGCATAAGAAATCTGAAGATTGTTAAAATGTTGAGAATCAAATTTCCCGATTAACATATTATATATATTATATTCAGATAAGAACATTTGTCCCACCTGGCCTTCTGCACAAGCGTGATTTTATGTTCCCTTGGCCATGTAGCCCATGATATTTTATACTAAATCTTTTGTTTCTGTTTATAGATGTGTTTAATATTTCCGACTCACTGCGAGTGATACCAAGACAGACATATATCTATAAAAAATAGGAGTTCGTGATTACCTTCTAGGTCCAACTTCGAAGCAGGCGGTGGATACTTGCAGTTTTTAATATATCTAAGTAATAGATTACACATCGGGTGGTAATACATCCCAGTTGTGCTGATATTCTAGTAAACAGTTATTGTTCCATCGATATCTAGTTTTAGATGAAAGATTGTAGAAACGTTCATTATTAATCAGTGTCAATGAAAACGAAAATGTTATTGGCTGATGAGTCGACTCAACTTCATCGGACACTTTAAAATCATCAAAAAGTTCAAAAGCATTGTCCAAACAAAGCACATAGTCAACAACCCTTTGTCCATTATTGGCAAAACATGTTATGTTACCTTTACCTTTATCATGAAATAGACGGCCGTTACATATTCTCAGGTCCAATGTTTTGCAGAAGTTCAATAGGGCATAACCACGTTTGTTGATCACAGTGTCACGTGATGCATGTGGTTCGATGGCGTCGTCGGTTATATAATCTATGTCATCATCAATCTGGAGATACCTCGGGTCATCATTAATAATATAATCTTTGTAACATCCATTCCTAGTGCGTGCATTCAAATCAACTTAAATTATAATTCTACAATCAGGTTCATTTGATCTGAATTTGTTTACATCATCTTCCAAAAGAGTAAAAATAGGTTCATCAGCATGTGCACTGGAACTTGCAGGAGAATAGTAAACAACACCTATAAATATGGAAAAGTGATCAGCTGGTACACGCACACGTAACCATAGTATGTTGTTACTTTCCGTCGAGATTAATGACACAAATTCTGAGACAGTGTCGGCGATTAATACAGTTATTCCACCCAAATTTCTAAAGGCGTTGGCATGTTTTTGTCTACACTTCCGAAACACTGTATATCCTTGAAACAAAAACTCCTCACTTTCATCTGACCACGTCTCCACGAGAGATATAAAGCTGAATTTTTTCAGAAAGTTGATATGTTCCCGGCAAATTTTCTTCTTTAGACCTTCTACATTCCACAGAACATTATGAACAGTAAGAGGCATTATGCAGATGCCACAAACATAGGTGTGCTTGAGGCGAGATAGCAAAATGCAATGGTCCACAGAGTCAAAAGCCGCAGACAGATCCAGCAGCACCAGCAAAACAACTTCATGTTTGTCCAAATATAGGAGGACGTCATTGTACACCTTCAGTAAAGCAGTTTCTGTCGAATGGGATTTATCACTTAATCAATGTAATATTACAATTACAAATTACAAACAACACACTCTCATAACAAATATAAAATTATAAATATGAAATATTCCAAGGGTACAACATTAGCAATAATGAACTATATACATAGTAACGAAAATGTAAGTTTGATTTCATATTTCAGATCTCCATGTATCACTTGTTGTACTCATGTGCAGCTTGTGAAGTATTATTATATACTTATACACATACTTTCATTCATTTGCAACCTCCAAAACATTAGTTCTGAGCGAAGCTTAACAATGTCGCCCAGAGGCCTACCCATGGTAGTTAAATTTTAAGTTTTCGAAAAGAAATTATTCATTTTTTCATTCTTAGCATGTTTTCAAACCAATGCGAGGTAAGTACGTTGCCAATCTTTGATATAGGCAGACTGGTCATTTTCTCTTTCTTGCGCAATCCTATTTGCGCTACAGTTTGCCTGTGATCGAACCGAACGACAAAAGCAACTGTCGACCGTGACGAATGAGTTTTCACTCACAATTACCAGAAGCTACTTTTCACATTGTTTTTCACATTTACATAACACACCATTTCAACCGCTCAACAGATTATTGATATGGACATTTGCGCAGAGATTATAATTATCAAAGGTTATGTAATTTTACGTGCAGCATGTTCAATACAACTTTGTCCGTTGTCTGTATGAATATCCATGGAAAGGGCGTTTTATTTTTTGCCTAATTCATTAAATATGCATAAAAGCTGTTCTTGGAATCAATATTGCTTACTCACTGGGTAATTCTGGTTCGTGGAGCCCAGGTATAAAACGTGACTGTGACTCACTCATCTTATGTAATTGATGAACATTAATCCGGAAGTATTTGTACATATATGCAAATGTATAATTATTACTTAGATATGTTAAAACTGCAAATATCCACCGCCTGCTTCGAAGTTGGGCCTAGAAGGTAATCACGAACTCCTATTTTTTTATAAATATATGTCTGTCTTGGTATCACTCGCAGTAAGTATGAAATATTAAACACATCTATAAACAGAAACAAAAGATTTAATATAAAATATCATGGGCTACATGGCCAAGAGAACATAAAATCACGCTTGTGCAGAAGGCCAGGTGGAACAAATGTTCTTATCTGAATATAATATATATAATATGTTAATCGGGAAATTTGATTTTCAACATTTTAACAATCTTCAGATTTCTTATGCGAATGAACTAAAGTTCTGTTTACGTTTGTTAGCGAGAGATATATGTAATAGTACCTGGGGTTTCACACTTTTCTACTTTATTTAGGAAATGGACAAATTAAGAGGAAATGGTACTCATCTTCAGTTGTATTATGACGATATTTATTACAATTACGTAAACCAGTATTATTTTTGTCATTGTAATGAAACTACTTATTCAATACTTTTTGGCTCAGACATCGGCATATGCAAAATATTCGTGATAAAGCTTTTGTTTGGGCATAACACCATAATGTATTTCTGTGGCTCAAGTAGCTATTTTATATTGAATAATGCTTTAGAAACTGTGACCAACTATATTTAGCGTGCCAATATTGAATCTCTTTGCATTAAGCACTGCATAACAATGGATATTTTGCTGCAAGCACGTGCGGCCCAAACATATGTAGATTAATTGTCACGAACATGAAATATGTTTTTTTTAATATTAGCACGATAAGTGTAACACAATATGTATACATAATCCATATGACAGTATGGAAGCTGTTTTACAGTTAAATACAGTACATTTAGAGAAATATTTGGATAATCCCCCAGCAAAGCAAAAATAGGAAAAGAAGCCTATCGAGCTTGTAGTGCTAATGTTTCATATGCTTTTGATCTAAGTAATCGACATGTGGAGACAATTCTTATAACACTGACTTTTGCAGGTTTACTGCTAAGCTCTATTCATAATAATAGCATTTCCATGTGTCAGGTTTTTGTATGCCTACCACAGTCTTCACATCTTCTACAAGTAAGAGCAGCACGATGCCTCTTACTCCATCCTTGACAACAACGCCTCTCAGTCCACTTTCTTCATTTCGTATACCTGCTCATTTATGAAAACTATATATTACACAGGTCTTAATATACCTCCTCCCCGTACTCCAGATGACGGCGTGGACATTTCAGTTTTCAATCATCCAGTTCTTACACAAGCTGATACGTGGTGATATCTTTCAAAATACGAAACATTTCACCATGTAAACCTTTGAAAACAAGGTCACGCAATAGTTTATTTATATCAACAAAGCAAAAGCCTTACGACAATTTATGAAAGCTGCATAAAATGTGTGTTTGGATTTTCTCAAATACTTCTCACATAACGAGTGAAAGACACGTGCATTATCAATTGTTGAACTTAACCTCTCCAAATGCCACATAATTGTGTTTGGGTCCAAAGCTGGTTACTCCTCAACCTTCAGTGGCGCCTAACAGGCGATATTGTCTCCACAACTGCCTCTACCAAACACTTGGAGGTATAATTGAACAAAAGCCTTTAACATGAAGATGCTGTAAAGGAAGCTTGTAGAAAAGCCAAGTCGTGTTTTCATGCTCTAATGAAGACTGGCTTAAAACCCAAAGGTGTTACTCCACTCATATCCGCAGATACTGTCGGTAAAACAGTTCTACCCTGTATGCTGTATGGCTGCGAACTGTGGAGACAGCTCTCTCGGCATGATATACGGCAACTCTCCACAACATGGCACTATATGGCAAAATGTATACATGGCTTCCAACTAAGGACAAGAACAGATATGTGTCTCAGTATGATCAACTGGATGCCTATTACAGAAGAGATCTCAAAGCGTCATTTGTGTTTTTTCACAGACTGTGTTCACTCTTCCCTGAGAACCTATCAAAGAAGCTCCTACACAGAAGACTCTATCAATATCTTCATAACAGTAACAATCAACAGATAGGCTTCTAGCCTCACATAATCAATGTACTACAGAAGTACAACTTGCTGGACACTCTGAATCGGTACTTGACTATGAAGGTTCTACAAAGCAAATACGAGTGGAAGAGACTAATTACCCACAGAATCGCTACCCAATACAATGCTGAATGGACAGAACGCACACGCAATCACCAAGACTTTGCACGATTCAGAATGCTACATGATGTTCCAGGACCAGCATCAGTTTAGATCCGAGCCAGAAACAGAGTACATCCAACAATATACTCACTTGGCTTCAGTGTGGGTAGCAGTTGAGACACTATGTGACCTGTACAACACTGTGTACACTGACCTACTGAGACACGTGATGTTATCATGTGACCATCTGAAGGACCATTTTGACAAAAATCATGGCCACCTACCAAAGAGAGCTTTCAATTCACAATTATGAACAGTGAGAGGCATCATGCAGACGCCACAAACATATGAACTATACTTTATCCATGATATCATACATGTTCCCCTATGTTTTGCAATTCCTAATCAAACCCACTCTTTAATTACTAACATCACTTTCTAAAATGTCCATCTACTGTTCAAATTTGTAAATATCCTCACAATAATCTCCTAGTGGAGGAAATAAAGATGATGATGGTGTATTTACGTTGCTGGGGCTACATGACATAGAATACACAAAATAGATTTAATCTATATATCATTTTGTATATTTTCGACATATCCTAAAACATCAAATTGTTTCAAAATCTCCAGAACATGCTGCCTTGCAGCAATCGGAATACTTGGATATTCCATACACACTAACTAAGAGTGAACAATAAAGATGGTGCCATGTCTCGTACACCTGAACATGCATCGGGTTAGAACCATCCTGACCTTTAATCTGGTAGGCAGCTACAGCATTTCATGTCAAATTCGCTGGAGTATAACACCCCCTTATCCCTGGTCTTTGCAGCTTGGAGACCCGCTGCAGTATAAGATCGTCCTTGTTGACACTCCACGGTGGGTGGGGAGAGGGGATGCTGAACCACATTACTAACGACATGGCTTCTCAATACCCCGGTTCAAAACGAAGACATATGGATGATGACAACTCCTCGTCTGACGAGAGTACGCCCCTCCGACCTGACTACTGGCCACGTTTCCTGATCATTGAGGCTTGTGACAAGCAACCTTTGCAATTGAATCCTTTTGCAATCTCCAAAGGTATCGCTGGTATCTGCGGAGAGGTTGCCAATGTTACAAAGCTCCGATCTGGCTCTCTCCTGATAGAATGTACCCGGAAACACCAATCCTTGAATCTCCTCAAAATAAAAGAATTTGTCAATATCAAGGTCGCTGTCTCAGCACACAAAACCCTTAACTCGTGTAGAGGCATTGTACGGGACAGAGCTCGATGCCTGTCTGACATGACTGAAGAACAAATTGTCAAGGAACTCTCTCAGCAATCCGTCACAGCCGTCAAACGATTCACCTTCAAAAAGGATGGTGTTGTTCAACCAACGAACACCTATCTCTTCACATTCGCGCGAGCAAACATCCCTGACTCGATTAAAGCTGGTTATTGTAGCATTGGTGTGGAGGTGTATGTCCCCAATCCACTCCGGTGCTACAACTGCCAAAAGTTTGGACATGGATCCAAGTCCTGTCGTTCCTCTGCTGTTTGTTACCGCTGTGGTGACAAGCATGAGGGCAACGCCTGTACTAAGGAAGTGAAGTGCACAAACTGCGGTGGTAACCATATGGCCTCTTCCAAGTTCTGTCCAGTGTGGAAACGCGAATCCGAGATACTAAAGATCAAGCACAAAGAAAATATCTCCTTTCACGAAGCAAAAAAGAGGGTTGCAAGTTTAACTGCAGCCCATTCAACCATCACCTACTCTTCTGCTGTCTCCCGTCCTACTATCACTACTGCAACCATCTCATGTCAGACCGACCTGACAAGGATCACGTCTTCTCAACCAACTGAACTCAACACAACTGAGCCCATCTCAGCAACTCCACCTCCAACGCCCAAAGTCAAAACCTCTGAATCACAAACACCAGAGCAAATGCCAAAACCAGAGACAGGAACTGTGCGCAGAAAAAGGGAAAAAAAAAGAGGCTAGAGAGACTAAAGCAACTCGAGCAACCGCCAAACACAAAACCAAAGACCACCTCTCCCTCAGAGGTCCCCTATCGAGGTCCATAACTCCTTTGGCCTCTCTGGATATGGAGGTAACTCCATCTCCACCAGACACCAATAGGAGTTCATCAAACGCTTTCTCACGTTCACGTGACATGTCACCAGTGGAAGCACCATGAATCCACAAAACATGATCCAATGGAATTGCAGAGGACTTAAGAATAATTATAATGAATTACAGTTATTGATTCAAGACTTCAAACCATCTGCGTTTTGTCTCCAAGAAACCTACCTAAAAAGGACTGATAAATTTGACATCCGTCGGTACAGTTCCTACCACTCCTTTTCTCCTCCCGGTGTAAAAGCTACAGGAGGCACTTCTATCCTGGTGAGGCAGGGCATCCTCCATAGCCCTGTTCCACTTAACACCAACCTACAAACTGTTGCTGTCCGCATAACTCTGAACATAGGGTTTACACTATGTTCCCTCTATCTCCCTCCCACCTCAACTGTCCGCCTATCAGATCTTCAGAACTTATACGATCAACTCCCAAAGCCCTGCATAATCATGGGCGACTTCAACGGCCATAACCCCCTATGGGGGAGTAATGATACAAATAGTAAGGGAAAGATCCTTGAAGAGTTTCTCTCCAATAATGATGTATGCATCTTCAACGATGGATCAAACACCTACCTCCATCCTGCCACTGGATCATATTCTGCTCTCGATCTATCACTTACAGATTCAAATCTTTTAAATGAGTTTGAATGGTCGGTCCATGACGACCTTTGTGGAAGCGACCACTTCCCAACAATTCTTACTCCTATCAACCCCACGGATGAACCACCATCAACAAGATGGAATTTTACTAAGGCCAATTGGCCTTTATTCCAAACCCTATGTTCAGAAAAACTTAAGCCGGACAACTTCAGGAATGTTCCTGACTCCATGGAGCTATTTTCAGACGTCCTAAATGCCATCGGAGACAAAACTATTCCTAAGTCCTCTGCAAACCTGCACATACGCAAACCATGGTTTGATACAAACTGCAAACAAGCTAGGAAAAATAGGAAGAAGGCGGAAAATATTTCCGACATCATCCTACAGTGCATAACTTGAATGCTGTTAAATGACAAATGCCAGGGCAAAACGTACCTTCAAACAAACTAAACGCCACTCATGGAGGAAATATGTGTCCAAAATCAACTCCCGCACACCCATGTCCAAGGTGTGGAACATGATTCAAAAGATCAAGGGCAAGGGTCAAAATCAGGAGTTCACCACCTGAAAGATGGTGACTCCTTCTAACAAATAAATCTGAAATTGCAAACAAACTTGGCGAAACTTTGGCAAACCACTCCTCCTCATCAAATTATAACCCTCAGTTCCAGAAATATCAAACCCAACAAGAAAAGAAACCAGTCAATTTTAACTCTGATAATGGGGAGGATTACAACGAAACGTTTTCCTCCATGAATTACGTACTGCCCTAGGACAGGCTCACGACACTGCGGCAGGAGCTGATGAAATCCATTATCAGCTTCTGAAACACCTCCCTGACATAGGCTTGGAAACACTCCTAAATATATTTGATGACATCTGACATCCGACACTTCCCCTTCGTGGCACAATGCCATCATCATCCCTATACCAAAACCCGGTCGCGACCATACTGATCCCTCAAACTACCGTCCTATATCACTAACTAGCTGCGTTTGCAAAACCATGGAGCGCATGGTCAACAATCGATTAATCTGGTACTTGGAGACCAATAACCTCCTCAGTGACCTCCAATGTGGTTTCCGAAAACCGAAGTACCATTGACCATCTGGTGCGTCTGGAATCGTTCATCAAAACTCCATTGTCAACAAACAACATGCAGTATCTATCTTTTCGACTTAGAAAAGCATATGATACAACATGGAAACATGGTATACTAAAAGATTTACACGAATTTGGATTGAGGGGTAGACTACCTCAATTCATATCTCGGTTTCTAAATAACAGACAATTCCAAGTTCGGGTGGGTTCCACACTGTCTGACTACTTCCACCAAGATCAGGGCGTCCCCCAAGGCAGCATCCTGTCTGTCACACTTTTTAGCATCAAAATTAACAGCCTCACTAACGTTCTGAACAGTTGCGTTGATGGGTCGCTTTTCGTCGATGACTTCAATATTTCATGTCGTGGTAAGAACATGCACACAATAGAAAGGCAGCTACAACTCTGCCTTTAACAAAATCCAAAATGGGCCAATGAAAATGGTTTTAGGTTTTCAAAATCCAAAACAAATTGTATTCACTTTTGTCGTAAATACAAACCACACAAGGATCCAGACCTAACTTTAGATGGTACTCCCATCAAAGTAGTAGAAGAGGCCAAATTCCTTGACTCATATTCGACCGCCACCTGACATTCTTACCACACATAAAATATTTGAAAACAAAGTGCTTGAAGGCTTTAGACTTGCTAAAAGTAGTTTCAAATACAGAGTGGGAGGGGATCAGACCACGCCCTTCACTTGTACAGATCATTAGTCCGCAGTAAACTAGATTATGGCTCCATTGTCTACGGTGGAGCCTGCAAAAGCAATTTAGAAAAAAATTAGACTCTATCCACCACCAAGGACTGAGGCTCTGCCTGGGAGCTTTTAGGACCTCTCCGGTAGACAGTCTATATGCAGAGGCCAACGAACCTTCCCTTGAACAACGCCGCATCAAACTCTCACTGCAGTATATCACCAAATTACGTTCAAATGAGCCCAATCCAGCATACAATTGTGTTTTCAACCCGCTCTATGAAAACTTATTTCCTAAACTGCCAAGCCTGGTTCCACCACTTGGAATCAGGATCAAACCACACATATCTGCAGCTAAAATTGATCTCGACATCATTGCACCATACCGACTTCTGTCCTCACCACCATGGCAAATGGTGAAACCACAGGTCGATTTTACCCTCACCAAACTCAAAAAGTCTGAAACAAATCCCTTGGTGTTCCAACAGGAATACAACCAGTTACGTTCTAAGTATAACACTCACAGATCCATTTTCACAGACGGATCCAAGGACGATGGCCAAGTTGCCAGCGCTACAGTCATTGGAGCCAAGACTGTCTCCTCTAGGATCCCCGACAACAGTTCCATTTTCACCGCTGAAGCCAAAGCTATCTTCTCAGCTCTGACCTACATTCAACAGCAAAATCAGTCCAAAAACTTCATCATATTTACAGATTCATTATCCTGCCTTCAAGCACTTCTAAACGTGACTTCAAGTCACCCAATCATCCTGGACATATTAGAACTGTACAACGACCTTTCTACTAGCCAATATGACATCATCCTCTGCTGGTTGCCGGGTCACGTCGGCATAGCAGGTAACACTAAGGCCGATGCTGCAGCAAAAGCAGCTCTCGAAAAGCCCCTATCTCCACTGCTAATCCCGTACAGTGACTTCAAACCCACTATCAAAAGCTATACTCGGGACCTGATGCAAAAAAGGTGGGACACTCAAGTAGGAAGAAACAAACTCCATGAATTGAAGCCAACAATCGGTTATACCTACTTGGGTTGTCAGTCAAGACGCGATGAGGTAATTTTACGACGATGTCGTATTGGCCACAGTCGATTTACACATGACTATCTGCTGAAAACGGATGGGGATGGACCCCCCATGTGTGTCTCTTGCGATGAGGTGTTCACCGTCAAGCATATTCTGCTTGAATGCGTGGACTTATCGCCTGCAAGGGACTCACATTATGATGCAACAAACCTAAAAGATCTGTTCTCACGCGTGAGCGCCCATCTGATACTGAACTACCTGAGGGAAGTTAATCTGTATCATAAACTGTAACTGTGAAATGTAACAACCATAAATTGTAACTATGAAATGAAACAAACCGCCTGCCTTTAAATTTGATGCTATGATTTTTTCTGCTTTCGAATGACAATGCAATAAATAAATGTCTTTGAAATAAAACTCATTCCGAGTATGTACTTACAATATTTACTAATGCAAACTTGTTCTCGTCACTATATGGCTGGAAAAATGCCGACGTGACGTAAAGCTCAACTCAACTCAACTCAACTGTTCAAATATATTCTCTTGAATACCGATAACTATCTCTAAAATCTTGCAAACATACATAACCAATTTCAGGTCACATAATCCCACAGTATAATACAATCATATGTATCCTCTTTGAGAGAATTTAAGATAAAGGTCAACAAGGTAAAAATAAATGATTTTTTATTGAACGGAGTTACTTGAGTCTTAAGGTTATTATATACTTTAAACATGGCTGCCGTGGCATAGAAACACATGAGACAAAAACAGCCCAGGGGAGTGGAAGGGGATGGTGCGCCTTCCTCCACTTTGGAGAGATAGAAGTAGAAGGTAAATATAGGAGACAAAACCCTTTCCATATTCGTTAGAAATCACTGCTGAAAGCAAAGTAGATTGTACAAAACCGACTATATAACGTGCAAGTGTTTGCTTGTTTGATTGTTTGTTCCAAGTCTCACTCAGAAAAGAATCTGAAAGATAATCAAATTATGACGTTATATTGCTGCTGTATATGAATCTTTCAAATGCATAGTCTAAATGCATGACCTTTTTCATGTTGGTGTGCCTTGTTACTGCTCATGACGTATAAGAATGTAGGACATGTTTAACCATTTCACTAACACATAGTGACTTCTATATTATATTTTGATCTAAAATACTAACGTTCTATTTTTGACGTTGATAAGTCATGGAATGTCTTACGACTAGGAGGAAAATTGTCTAAACAGTCCAGGTATGCATATCCGTCCACTTGAGATATAAGTGAAGTTACCTTCAGGCAGTGCGTTGTACTCAATGTACATCCAGTCAATAGTATTCTCTATTCATTGAACAAGCGTTCAATATGTCGTAGGGACGACAACAGATGTCAATGAAACATCGAATATAATTATGAGTAATTCAACTGATGAGAGTTGTTCAACTGATGAGATGTTTAAGAAGCTAATAAAGAATCGATTGATGTTGTAGGTCACAGAAGGTTGTGTCCATGAATCGTGTCGCTCACACATATTCCTCGCTCTTGCCACAAATAATATCATTGTTGCAGATGTCGTAGGAACTGTGGCTATTGATGTTTTTTCAGTCTATTGGCTGACGTCCTAATTCGTGATGTACGGTTTATTTTATGGAACTGGAAATATTGATTGTCTTTACCAAATTGAATGATACATACCAAAGTCTGCTCTCGTCTGCACTTTACATAGTCACATCGAGACTGAGAGGATATGCCATACAGTATTATTCTTACACAGCAGTAAATCAAAATAGATTGGGATTATTTCGATTCATGGTCGATATTTGTCCTATGAATTATAACGCACAATAAATGTGAAACCCCAACCTGTATTTTATTTTCCATTTATTCATTTTATATTTGGAGACTGATTGTTCTCTGGCGTTGGCGTTTAATTTTTCTTTTCAAACGTGTGGAGGGGTTATGATGTTTACCATCGACAGTCGCAACAACACACAGTGGTCAGCCACTTCACACGAATTTTGGTTCCTTTGTTAAATAGTGTCACGTTTCATAACAAGGTTATTTAAAAAGTTAAATGAACGTGGCTAAACACTTTGCATGAAATTTGATGTCACGTAACGCGTGTGGCACATGCACTTTGTGCACAATTTGTGAACTGACATTTTACACCACATCTCTTCATGGTCACGACGCCTAGTGTAAAAAAATCATACACATTTCAATAGTATGCTGTCAACAATTAAACAAGGACTAACGAAAACACCATGTCGTGGCATGACGTACGTGCAGTTTAGGTTGAAATTAACGTGTTTTCCAGAACATACAGAGTCTCAATCGTTATTCAGTTTTCAATATCAGTGTGTGAACTTCAAGTGTCAAAAAGCATGCACAAGTGAGTAACTTCATTGTGCACAAAGTGCACGTGGCATACGTGATACGTGACATCCAATTTCATGCTAGGTGCTTGCTGCATATTTATTTAGGGTTATTTTTATAAATTGTCAAATAACTTTTCTTATGCAATTTTATGCGATGCACCGTTACTTCTTCTGATAGTATAGAAGGAATATAAAAATAATCAAAGTTAACAAAAAACAGCAACTACCCAGGAGGAAAAACTGTCAGTAAACCCTAAAACGTGTATTCAAGTGTTTTAAAGACCATTGTAGTTAAAAGCTGTTGGAAAAAGGAACTGTAATCCACAGATCTTTAAGAAAGTTTTCAAATCAATTGACAAGAAGTACGAAGCGTTTGGTAAAATAAGTTCAAAACAAAATATCTCCGTTATAAAGAATTTCAACGGGCAACTTGATGTGGAAGAAATAGTTAATCACAATGACACTGAAAATCTAGGTTAGAAGATAACAAGAAGCCATGTGAACCATTGGCAACCATTGACAACGTGTTTATTCGAAAACATTCGGCATTGTCAGATGTTTCCAGGAAATTTAAAAACAACTATATTTTGTGTTTGTTTTTAATAATGCCTTTGGTACAGTTGGGAGATGTGGAACATTAAATCCTGTATTTCACTCAATGGTGACGTGAACAAGTTTAAACTATGCGAAAATAAATCATTCTCCTGTTTGTAACTATGTACTGTAACTATGTGTACCATCACACTATTGAGTTTTGTGGGTTTTGATCGCTTCCATTTGTTTCTTTTTATCATTCAAACCTATGATAAGTAAATAGACAGGTGCTTTACGTTCTTTAAACATTCAAAAGAAGAACAAACATCCCCGCGGCCATCTTCGACAGAACGAATGTGGAAGGATTCTTGAAGGTTTGTTGTTTCTTCTTTATGTTGTGTTAATCTGACACGGACACCTGACTGTCATGAAGTTCCCAACAAGTGTTACGTGCATTTACACATGCGCATTGGAATCTTTGATTATAACCTTACAAACAGCTTCAATCGGTTTCTTTGAATTTAATTTATCCATCATAAATCACCCTTTCAGTACGTTTCCCAAATTCTGTTTGTATAATAAAAGCGACCAAACCCTTTCCACGTTCATACGAAATCTCTCCAAAGTCGATTGTACACTTGTGACTATATCATGAGCATATATTTCTTCATCAGTGTTAGAATTTTATGGTGTTGTTTGTAAACAAATTGAGTCACGACCAGACAATCCAGAGATTATCACCATGCGATAGATAACAGAGCATGTGTTTAGGAATCAATATGACATAATGATGACACCAGGGGCCGTATTTATAAAATATTCTTAGAGTGCTTAAGAATTCATAACTATAAGAATTTCTAAGAATTAATTAGGTGTCATGGTTAACTGTAAGAAATTTCTAAAGTCATATTTATAAAACATGCTATTCTTAGTTTTACTCTTAAAGTCACAAAAAAGTTAGGAGTCCTCACATAGCACTCTCAGACACTTAAGATTTTTTCTTAACTCAACAAAATGGCCGCCAATCAACGAAGACTCAGAGTTTTCCGCCTATAAAAGAATGTATATACAATTATACTGACGGTGAACTAATCACGAGATTTCGTCTAGACAGTGGTGTCATTCGTTTCGTCACAGATCTCATACGGAACGAGTTAACCTCCCCAACGAAAAGAAATTTCTCCGTAGACGCCGACATTAAGATAGCCATTACTCTTGGTTACTTTGCTACGGGTAAAACGCAAATGTGCAATGGTGATGACTTCGGTATCAGTCAGCCTAGTATAAGCAAAATCATCACTGACACCATAGACGCTATATGCCAGCCTGCTCTGATTAGAAGGTTAATCAAAATGCCCACACAGCGATCGGACATACAAAGAAAACAACGCCAGTTCCACGCTGTCGATGGCTTTCCTTGCGTTAATGGAGTTATTAATGGCACCCACGTTCGTATAAAAGCTCTAAGCGAGCACGAAGTTGAATATGTAAACAGAAAAAACTTTCACTCACTCAATGTGCAACTCATATTCGATTCCGAGAACAAGATATGTGATGTCGTCGGAAAATGGCCAGGGGCGACACACGACGCGCGAATCTTGAATGAAAGTGGTGTGCGAGTACTTTTTGAGAGGGAAATAATGCCTCATGGTTGTCACCTGTTGGGAGACAGTGGCTATCCATGTCGGAGGTGGCTGCTGACACCCTTCATCCACCCGCAAACAGGCACGATGCAACAGGTAAACAAACCATATTTGTTGACACCACAATTACTCTACTTTACTCGAGTCACCCGTGAAGGGCCACCTCCTCGTGGTGGGTGCTGGGTCACGCTAAGCGCCCTTCGACCCCCGTTGTGGACCCGGGGGGATATTTGGTCCACCAACCCGTTTGCCGTGGGTTGCGCCCCTGTGTCGGTGGAGGACGGGAGGCTGGTGGTTGAGGGCACTGGTTCCAGGAACAGTGTTCCTTTGCCCAACACACCACTTCGCCCCTTACTTCACCTAGACGGGTGGTGGAACTGGCCCGGTTCAATCAATCGGCTGGTCACGCCATGCCCTGCGCATGGAAACTGCTTTCAATATTTGCTGTTTTGAACAATTCAGACCATTTTGACTTTGAATATTCAAATGTTTGATGAAATTACATTGCCTGGGAGTCCTGTGCCAGAAGGCGGTGGCTCATGGAGCCAATCTGGTGATATGGATCTCTGAATTCTGAGTTTCGTGAAATTAATGTCATGGGCCGGACCAGCCTGACATTTATTCTTTAGATTTCTTAGCTATTCATGTCCGTGTTTCTGGAGTATAGCCTCCCTGCAGCCCTGGTGTTGCAGTCTGGTTTCCACTGCAACATCGTCCATGTCGACACTCGATGGCGGGTGGGGGCAGGGTTGCCGAACCTTATTATTTTACTATGGCTCAAAAAGCACGCATTCTGGTTCGTCTAAAACAAAATAAACGGAGACATATTTCTTCTTCATCTGATGAGGAGGTATCCCTTTATTGACTGAATCGTGGCCAAGATTTTGGTTATTACGGTAACTGATGATGGGAGTCCGTTGAATATGAATCCTTTTGCCGTCTCCAAGGGCATCCAAGGTGTCTGCGGAGAGGTAAAGAATGTCACCCGCCTCCGAAATGGTTCACTTTTGGTAGAATGTGTTGGGAGAGGCAGCAATCTGTCAATCTGCTGGGATTACAGCAGTTTGTGAATAAACAGGTTGTTGTCTCAGTGCATAAGACATTGAACACTCTGCAGAGGTATTGTGAGAGACAAGGTCCTGTTGTTTATCCGACATGGATGAAGACGAGATTGTAGCAGAGTTAAAAAGGACCAAGGTGTTACTACTGTGAAGCGTTTTACCAGGAAACAAGACTCAAACATTGTAAAACAAATACATACCTATTCACGTTTGGTATGACACAGCTTCCGGAAATCCATTAAGGCTGATACTGTAACATCGTGGAGTGGAGGTATATGTACCAAATCCACTCCGGTGTTATAAGTGCCAAAATTTGGACATGGTGCAAGGTCTTGCACAGGCAAATCTGTATGCTCTCGCTGCAGTGGAAGTCACGAGAAGTAATGACCGCAGTGATACCATACAATGCGCTAACTGTGGTGGTAATCATCTGGCATCCTCCAAATCTTGCCCAAAGTTTGTATATATGAGGCCAAAGTTCTCAAAATCAAATGCCTAACAACATATCATACTTTGAAGCAAAGAAAGTAGTAAATGCAGAGTCTAAATCTTCTACAGGACCAACATACTCAGCCATAGTTTATTCTCCTTCTCCGACACCTGTTTATAAATCTCAACCAGTTTCAACTGCATGCCAAACCGTTATATCTTGGGTGACTGATGATCAAATAACCTTGAATGACACTGATCTAACATCAAACGATTGTCAACGTTCATCAGCCTCCCAGACTGACGAAACGCAACCAGACAATATAAATTGGCAACACAGAGTGTTACCCAACTTTCAAGAAAAGAAAACAAAAAGTTAAGGAAAAAGAACAGAGCACTTCAGCATTTGGAAGATTCTCCTTCTTTGAGCCCTCCTGTGGTGGTTCAAAATTCGTTTGAACCACTTGACATGGAGATTGCTGCTTGTTCACACACAACGTGTAGGATGACTCCTTGCATTCTCAATCTCCAGTCAAACCACCATAAGCATTTTTTATGAACTTAATCCAATGGAATTGCAGGGGTCTTAGGAACAATTTTCAGGATCTACAATTATTATCGCAGGATTTTAAACCATCTGTGTTTAGTTTACAGGAGACATACCTGAAAATACAGAGACAAATTTGAATTTCGTCAGTACAATTCATTCCATTCGTTTTCACCTCGAGGTGATAAAGCCACTGGCGGCGCTTCTATTTTGGTGAGGCAGGGTGTGATTCATAGCTCTGTCCCCCTTAAAAGTCCCCTTCAGGCGGTTGCTGTCCGTCTTTCGTTACAAATAACCTTCAGTCTTTTGTTCATTCATACATTTCTCCATCTTCAGCTCTTCAGCAGTCTGATCTTTCTGGATCTATTCGACCAGCTTCCCAAGCCCTGCATTATCATGGTGATCTTAATGGTCATAACCTTTTGTGGGGAAGTACTGATACCAACATTAAAGGGAAAACTCCTCGAAGACTTCATTTCTAATAATGACCTGTGCATATTTAATGATGGATCAGCCACGTATTTACACCCTGGTACAGGAACATATTCTGCACTAGATCTATCACTGCCAGACCCAAATATTTATAACGAATTCGAATAGTCAGTTCATGACCTGTGTGTGGAAGTGACCATTTCCCCAATAATACTTTCAGCTGTAAATCCAACTGATGATCCTCCTGCAACAAGGCGAAAATTTTACTAAGGCAAACTGGTCATTATATCAGACACTTTGTACTGACGAACTGAAATCTGACTTTTTTGTCAATGCTCTAGATCCTATTCAGTTGTTCTTGGATAGATTGAATCAAATAGCTGATGAAACTATTCCTAAGTCCTCTGCGACACCACACATTCGTAAACAATGGTTTACTGATGATTGCAAACAGGCCAGGAAGTGTAGGAAGAAGGCAGAGAAATACTTTCGCCGGCATCCTACAGTTCACAATTTAAATAATGTCGAAATAAATAGTGCCAAAGCTCGACGTGCCTTTAAACAGAATAAGCGTCAGTCTTGGCGAAATTATGTTTCCAAGTTAAATTCACGCACACCAATTTCAAAGGTGTGGACCATGATGCAAACGAATAAAGGGGCAAAGGGTCCAAATCTACTGTCCACCATCTGAAGGATGGTGATAATTTATTAACTGATAAAGTCTGACATTGCCAATACGCTTGGTGAAACTCTCGCCAAACATTCTTCTTCGTCAAATTACGTACCAGAATTTCAAAAATATCAGAAACAACAAGAGAAAAGGAGAATAAATTTTAACTCAGACAATGGCGAAGACTATAATGAATTATTTTCATTACATGAGCTCCATACTGCCCTTGAGCAAGCTCATGATACAGCAACAGGAGCTGATAATATTCACTATCAGCTCTTGAAGCATTTACCTGAATCATGTTTGGAAACTCTTCTAAATATTTTTGACACAATATGGACTTCGGGGAATTTCCCACCTTCGTGGCGTAATGCCATTGTAGTACCTATACTAAAGCCTCGCCGGGATCATACTGATCCGTCTAATTACAGACCAATCTCTTTAACGAGTTGTGTCTGTAAAACCATGGAACGAATAGTAAATAATCGAGTAACATGCTATCTTGAAACCAATAATCTCATAACAAATATTAAATGTGGTTTCAGGAAAAATCGTAGTACCATTGATCATTTGGTACGATTAGAATCCTTTGTCAAAAATGCAATAGTTAATAAACAACATGCAGTATCGCTATACTTTGATCTCGAGAAAGCGTACGATACAACCTGGAAGCATGGCATTTTACAGGATTTACATGATTTTGGTTTAAGGGGTCGTTTACCTCTTTTTATATCACAGTTTTAAAAAAGACAGGCAATTTCAAGTCCGAGTGGGTTCAACCCTGTCTGACCATTACAATCAGGATCAGGGTGTCCCTCAAGGCAGTGTTTTCTCTGTCACTTTATTTAGCATTAAGATCAACAGTTTATCCAAGGTTTTAAACGATTCCATTGATGGATCACTTTTTGTGGATGATTTTAACATTTCTTGTCGCGGTAAGAATATGCATACTATTGAACGGCAACTACAGTTGTGTTTAAATAAAATACACAAATGGTGTCTTGAAAACGGCTTTAAATTCTCTAAATCAAAAACTAATAGCATACATTTCTGCCGTAAATATAAAACACATAAAGACCCCAGAACTGTTTTAAATGGCACTCCCATCAAGGTTGTAAAAGAGGCCAAGTTCTTAGGTCTCATTTTCGACTCCCATTTAACTTTTTCTTCCGCATATCAAATCTCTAAAACTAAATGCCTGAAGGCACTCGATTTATTGAAAGTCGTGTCTAATTCAAGGTGGGAGGGGATCATGCTACGCTCCTACACCTTTACAGATAGATCACTTGTCCGCTCGAAGCTTGATTATGGCTCCATCGTATATGGTGGAGCCTGTAAAAGCAACCTAAAACTATTAGATTCAATCCACCATCAAGGTCTGAGACTTTGTCTTGGGTCCTTCAGAACTTCTCCTGTTGACAGTCTTTACGTCGAGGCAGATGAACCTTCTCTTAACCAACGCCGTATAAAATTATCATTACAATATATTACAAAATTATATTCTAACGAGGCTAATCCTGCATTTCACTGTGTCTTTAATCCTCTTTATGAGGATTTGTATAACAAAAAATCTTCTCTTGTTCCGCCTCTTGGGCTCAGGATTAAGCCATATATTGCTGGAAAATATATCTCCTTCCCGTCTTCTTTCTTCTCCTAGGCACCCATGAAAGGCCACCTCCTCGTGGTGGGTGCTGGGTCACGCTAAGCGCCTTTCAACCCCCCGTTGTGGACCCGGGGGGGATATTTTGGTCCACCAACCCGTTTGCCGTGGGTTGCGCCCCTGTGTCGGTGGAGGACGGGATTCTGGTGGTTGAGGGCACTAGGAGCCTGGAACCGTGTTCCTGTTGCCCAACACACCACTTTGACCCTTACTTCACCTAGACGGGTGGTAGAATGGGCCCGGTTCTACCAATCGGCTGGTCACGCCGAGCCCTGTGCATGGTTCATCTTTTTGCACAAACTTTATTATTTTGGTCTTGGCTATTTTGAATTATCATGTACAAATTATTAATAGATTAATATGCCTAGAGTCCTATGCCAGAAGGCGGTGGCTCATGGGCCAATCTGGCAATATAAACCGCTGAATTCTGTGTTTCTCCAGAATGATGTCATGGGCGAACCAGCCTGACATTTTTCTTTCAGATTCTACAGCTATTTATGTTTTATTTGCTGGAGTATAACATCCCTGTAGCCCTGGTGGAACAGCCTGGCTTCCGCTGTAACACCGTCCTTGTTGACACTCCATGGTGGGTGGGGAGCAGGGATGTTGAACACTTTGAAACACCATGGCTTTTTCCATTCAATCTGGTTCATCAAAACACAAACGTAGACATGTGGTATCTACATCATCAGATGATGGATCTCCTGACGCTGTCGAATCTTGGCCGAGATTCATTGTGATTTCATCTTCAGATGACAATCCTTTGCAACTGAACCCATTCGCTATTTCAAAGGGCATTCAAGGTGTCTGTGGGGAGGTGAAGGACGTAACACGTCTCCGCAACGGATCATTGTTAGTGGAATGTCTGAGGAAACAACAATCGGATAATCTGTTAATATTAAAACAGTTCGTCAATACACCCGTTGTTGTCTCGGTACATAGAACGTTAAACTCTTGCCGAGGTATAGTCCGAGACAGGGCGCATTGTCTTATGTTGAAGCGAAAAAACTTGTTCCTCTCTCAACTACCTCAACTATATTGTACTCAGATGCAGTGTCCTCTCGTACCACTGCCTCCAGACCTTCCCTGACTTCAACAGCCTGTCAAACATCCCTATCTTGGGTTCATGGAAAAATCATTATCGATGATCAGATCTCTCCATCTCCGTCAACTATATCTTGTGCAGCTTCCCAGACAGAGCGTGTAGCATCACAACTTTCAATGGATCATTCATCTGAACCAGAATCCGTGCCGGAATCAACACCAGCACAGTCCAACATATCAAAAATTGGCAAAAAGGAGAAAAAGCAATCAAAAATGAAGACCAGAACTCTTCAGCATTTGGAGGTGCCTTCCTCTCAGACACTCTTCAGTAAAGGTTCAAAATCAGTTTGAACCTTTGGAGATAGAGGTCAATTCTTCTCTCTAGCCATGGAGAAAACCCCACTCTAATGTACGACCTCTCATTGAGCCTCCATGAACTGCTCAAATCATATTATTCAGTGGAATTGTAGAGGACTAAGGAACAATTATAATGATTTACAGTTACTGATTCAAGATTTAAAACCATCGGCATTTTGTTTACAAGAAACCTATCTTAAAAATACAGATCAATTTGATGTAAGACAATATAATTCATATAACTACTTTTCTCCTCCAGGGCCTAGAGCTACTGGGGGTTCTTCCGTTTTGGTTAGACGGGGTGTTATACATAGCCCTGTTCCCCTAACTACATGTCTTCAAGCTGTTGCTGTCAGACTGACTCTAAACATCGTTTTCACATTATGCTCACTGTATGTACCACCATCTTCTCTCTCTTCAGCAGACTGATCTTCAGACTCTCTATGACCAGCTCCCCAAGCCATGTATCATCATGGGTGATTTAAACGTCATAATCCACTTTGGGGTAGTTCTGATACAAACAGAAATGGGAACATATTGGAAGATTTTATTTCTAACAACGATCTGTGTATTTTCAATGATAATTCGAAACATACCCACATCCTGGTACAGGTACGTACTCTTGTCTAGATTTATCTCTTACTGATTCCGGTCTGCTTAATGAATTTGAATGGTCTGTCCACAGTGACTTCTGTGTGGCAGTGATCATTTCCCCGACCATTCTAAAAACAATCACTCCTGCTGATGTTGCTCCATCATCAAGATGGAACTTCAACAGCAAACTGGCCTTTTGTTTGAATTACTCTGCATTGACAAACTAACTCCTGCTCGTTTTATTGATGCTCTTGATTCAGTTACAATTATTCTCTGATGAACTACACAAAATAGCTGATGAGTGTATTCCTAGGTCCTCTACAAATCCACATATACGTAAACCATGGTTTAATAATGACTGCAAAACAAGCTAGAAAGGCACGGAAAAAAGCTGAACACTATTTCCGTCGCCACCAATGGTGCATAATTTAGATAAATTTAAAATTTTAAACGCTAAAGCACGTCGAACATTTAAGCAAAATAAGCGCCAGTCTTGGCAAAATTATGTTTCGAAAATAAATTCACGGACGCCGGTGTCCAAGGTATGGAACATGATCCAGAGAATTAAAGGTAAGGGTACCAAATCAAGCATTAATCATCTCAAAACTGGGGACCAATTGTTAACAGATACATCTGATATTGCAAATAAACTGGGTGAAACACTTGCAAAGCATTCTTCCTCGTCAAACTATGTTCCTAAATTTCAAAAATACAAACAATTGCAAGAAAAGAAACAAATCAATTTTCATTCAGATAATGGGGAAGACTATAATGAAATCTTTTCTATCCACGAGCTTCATACGGCTCTTTGACCAAGCCCACAATATTGCAACAGGAGCTGATAACATTCATTATCAACTCCTGAAACATCTCTACCTGAATCCTGTTTAGAAACACTATTAAATATTTTGATGACATTTGGACATCTCGTCAATTTCCTTCATCTTGGCGTGATGCCATTGTTGTACCCATACCTAAACCTGACGTGATCATACAGATCCCCTCAAATTATAGGCCCATTTCCTTGACTAGTTGCGTTTGCAAAACCATGGAGCGCATGCTCAATAACAGATTAACTTGGTACTTAGAGTCCAATAATTTAATCACAAATATCCAATGTGGTGGTTTTCGTAAAATCGCAGTACGATTGACCATTTAGTGCGATTGAGTCATTCGTTAAGAATGCCATTCTTAACAAGCAGCATGCAGTGTCAATATTTTTCGATTTAGAGAAAGCCTATGACACGACATGGAAGCATGGCATTTTACAAGATTTACATGATTTTTGGTTTACGAGGCCGTTTGCCCTCTAGTTTATATCCGAATTTTTAACTGATAGGCAATTTCAAGTCCGCAGTGGGTTCTCACCCCGTCTGACCATTATAACCAGGATCAGGGTGTCCCCACAAGGTAGTATTTTGTCTGTCATTTGTTTAGTGTTAAGATCAACAGTTTATCCAAGGTCTTAAGTGATTCAATCGATGGGTCACTTTTGTGGATGATTTTAATATTTCTTGTCGCGGTAAAAGTATGCATACTATTGAACGGCAACTGCAGTTGTGTTTAAACAAAATAGATAAATGGTGTCTTGAAAAACGGCTTTAAATTTTCTAAATCCAAAACCAATTGTATCCATTTTTTGTAGAAAATATAAACCGCATAAAGACCCTGAACTGTCTCTAAATGGCTCTCCATCAAAGTCGTTAAGGAAGCCAAGTTCTTGGGTTTAATTTTTGACTCGCATCTAACTTTTCTTCCCCATATCAAAGTCCCTCAAACTAAATGTTTGAAGGCACTTGACTTGTTGAAAGTCGTTTCCAAATTCTAAGTGGGGAGGGATCAAAGCTACCCTCCTACAATTATATCGATCATTGGTACGTTCCAAAATTGATTATGGTTCCATCGTGTATGGTGGAGCCTACAACAGTAATCTAAAACTTTTAGATTCTGTCCACCACCAAGGTCTAAGACTATGTCTTGGTTCCTTTAGAACTCTCACCTGTTGACAGCCTCTACACGTCCTGAGGCTGATGAGCCATCTCTTACACAACGCCGTATAAAATTAACTTTACAGTATATTACAAAACTTTATTCCAATGAGTCAAACCCTGCATATAACTGTGTCTTTAATCCCCGATATGAAGATCTGTATAACAAGAAGCCTTCTCTTGTTCCGCCTCTTGGTATAAGAGTGAAACCTTTCCTTTCTGTTGCTGGCATTGAGCTAGAACATATAGCTCCTTCCCGTCTTCTTTCTTTCTCCTCCCTGGCAATTGGTTAGGCCATAATTGCAAAGTCGACCTAACACTCACTAAATTTAAAAATCAGAAAACTAATGACTTACAATATAAACAAGAATATAATCAATTAAAAAGTAAATATAATACATATAAAATCCTTTATTTACAGATGGGTCCAAGGATGGTGGCGTGGTTGCTTGTGCCACTGTCATTGGGTCCAAAACAATATCTTCCAGATTACCCACTGACAGTTCAATTTTCACTGCTGAAGCAAAAGCAATACTAACAGCTCTCAAATATATAAATAGACACCCTAAATATAAACAATACATAATCTTTTCTGACTCCCTGTCTTGCCTTCAGGCGATTAAAAATCTTTCTTGTAAACATCCACTTTTAATAGAAATTATAGAATTATATAATGATCTTGCAACTGGCCAATGCGACATCGTCCTCTGTTGGTTACCCAGTCACGTTGGTATTTCTGGGAATACAATGGCCGATCTTGCTGCAAAGGCAGCCCTCAACAAATCTGTGACACCACTTCTTATTCCTTACTCTGATATCAAAGCAAGAATTAGAACCTACATCCGGGATCTGATGCAGAAGAAGTGGGACACCCAAGTAGGTATAAATAGATTACATGAAATAAAACCCTATATTGGTTACACCTACTTGGGTTGTCAGTCCAGATTTGAAGAGGTCATCATACGACGATGTCGTATTGGCCATACTAGATATACTCATGAGTACCTATTAAAAGGTGAGGATCCTCCAGTTTGTATCCCTTTGTGATGAAGAATCACGGTCAAGCATGTCCCGCTTGACTGTGTTGAATATTCCATCACAAGGGATATTTATTTCAAAGTAAAAAACTATGAAGGATCTTTTAGTCATATAAGTTCTCATTTAATTATTGCCTTTTTAAAAAATTAGACTTATCTAACTGATTTGTAAATAGATATATATTTTATTATTGGTAGTTTAAATTAGTAACTGATATTGTTAGTGGCTGTACCTCAAAGGGGTTTAGCGAAGTGTAAAAAAATTATTGTCCTCCTGAGAGGGTACGTAAGTCCCAAAACATTTAGTCAATTTAAATGTACCAGGTTTTAATCGTAGAATATGTGTACTTTTAATTTATGGCTAGGTTTCTCTTCTGTCGCCAATGGCTGAAGGGAAGGTGTAAATCCAGCTAGGGTCCATGCAGGAAGCAAATGTACTGTAAGTCCCCATGGTCCCTAGTATGGTGATCTACCTTTAGTTGTTGGCGATCAATAGCCTGTTTTTATATTGTATCGTCTTGTATAGTTCAAATGTTTTAGATTTAGTTACTAGTTTTATATCTATATCTGTGATAATCTAGTTATTTCACTGTCCTTCGTCGGCAGAATTTTATAATTTCACTTCAATTGTTGATATATTTATAACTTGCTTTAGTCACGATATGGCTGAAATATTGCCGATGTGACTTAAAATCTTAACTCACTCACTCACTCACTCTTCTCCTACTTGGCAAATGGTTAGGCCACAGGTCGACCTCACATTGACTAAGTTTAAGAAAGCAGAAACTAATGAATTGCAATATAAACAAGAATATAATCAATTAAAAAGTAAATATAATACATATAAATCCTTATTTACAGATGGGTCCAAGGATGGTGGCGCGGTTGCTTGTGCCACTGTCATTGGGTCCAAAACAATATCTTCCAGATTACCCAATGACAGTTCAATTTTTAGCAGAAGCAAACGCAATACTAACAGCTCTTAAATATATTAATAAACACCGTAAATATAAACAATATATCATCTTTTCAGATTCTCTTTCGTGTCTTCAGGCTATTAATAATCTTTCTTGCAAACATCCACTTTTATTAGAAATTATTGCATTGTATAATGAACTTGCTACTGGCCAATGCGACATCGTCTTTTGTTGGTGACCCAGCCACGTTGGCATTTCTGGCAACACGATGGCTGATATTGCTGCTAAGGCAGCACTCAACAAATCTGTGACACCACTTCTTATTCCTTACTCTGATTATAAAGCTAGCATTAGAAATTACATCCGTGACCTGATGCAGAAGAAGTGGGACACCCAAGCAGGTATTAATAAATTGCATGCAATAAAACCAACTATCGGTTACAATTACTTGGGTTGTCAGTCTAGATTTGAAGAGGTAATCATACGACGATGCCGTATTGGCCACACAAGATATACTCATGAGTACCTATTGAAAGGTGAGGATCCTCCGTTTTGTATCCCTTGTGATGAAAGAATCACGGTCAAGCATGTCCTGCTTGACTGTGTTGAATATTCCATAACAAGGGATAAGTATTTTGATGTCAAAACATTGAAGGATCTTTTTTATAATGTTAATTATCATTTAATAGTTGAATTTTTACAAGAATTAGATTTGTTAACTTATTTGTAAACAGATAAATATTTTATTATTGGTAATTTAAAGTAGTCACAGATTGTTAGTGGCTGTACCCTGTATTTTTGTTATTTTAACTGTTGGCTAAATGTTCCTACAATCGCCAGCGGCTGAAGGGATGGTGTAAATCCAGCTAGGATTCATGCAGGTAGCAAAAGTAATATAAGTCCCCATGGCTCCTAGCATGGTGATATACCTTCAGTTGGTGGCGATCTATAGCCCATTTTTACATTGTGTTGTCCCCTATAGTTAAAAAGGTTTAGATTCAATTACTAGTTTTACATGTATATCTGTGATACTCTAGTTGCTTTACTGTCCTTCGTCGGCAGGTGTTTTATAATATACATATATTTTGTTTCAATATCAAATGTTCTCGTCACGATATGGCTGAAATATTGCCGATGTGACGTTAAATATTAACTCACTCACTAACTACTTTACTCGAGAGTTCCCTTGGGTGATAGGAAAATCTGTACCGAGTATAGTTTGAAACGGGACAAACAAATAATTATAGTTATGAAACATTCCTTATACGTGTGTGTAGTAGGTGGCGCTGCGCCGTGGCGACACGTATCGAAATGGCTCTCGCGTTTTTATACATTTTTGCTATTTTTATGTGCTTTCCTGTTGTCAAAGTTGTTCAGGTTTTGAACAAAGGTGATTTTTTCTTCAATATTTGAAGAGCGTGACCGATTGCGGTTTTCCAGTGTTTTGTACGGCTTTAGCCTAAGCTCTACTCATCATCGCCGGACAGTTTGGCGTTGTTTAATCTTTGTAGCCATGGTGATGTCACGGCCCTCCGTTATCGCCCCAAACATTTGGTGTTCCGTGACTCTTCTTGGGCGGGAAAATCTCTAACAGATGTTCCTAAAGGAGTGTTTGAAAGAAGATGTTGCTGTCAAGAAACGCAAGAGGCAAAAAAGGAGGTTTGAGACGGAAAATACTGGCAAGGAAGAACAGACCGCCACTACCGACCTTGATGCTCTCAAATGTGCGGTCGTTACGAAAACAACTAACGGAATTGGTGGCGTCTGCAAAATTCATGTACGAATACCGGAAAAGTTGTTTATTGTGCTTCACCGAAACGTGGCAGAACGAAAGTGTGAATTCGGGATCAATAACTCTTGGACAAGACATTGGATCTATGTTACGGCAATAATCGTGACGCTTACAAATCATACGTAAAACCGTCTATCGGAACATCATATCATAACGCTACCCAACCTGTGCCAACCTACAATCAAAGTTTATCCTAATAATAAACCGTGGGTCACGAAGGAGTTTAAATCTTGATTGAATGAAAAGAAACGAGTATTTTGTTCAGGTAATATTTACAAAGTTAAAGAAAAACAAAGGGATGTTTTATGTAAAACAGCAAAATGTAAAGATGAATATAAAGTTAAAAGTGAAAAAAATGTCTACCACGAACGATTTTAAACATGTATGTAATTGGGCTTAACTAAAAACAGCAGTGTATTGATGTTCAAGATAATGTTGTTTTTGCCAATGAACTGAATTGGTTTTATGCCAGATTTGACTCGTGATTTTACCAACGATATTGATAACATATATATTCATCTTTACCCTCATCTGATGACTAAGTAATTTCAAGAAGTGATGTTCTGTTGTCATTTAAACAACTCAAAAGTAAGCAAAATCGTGCGCCCTGATAACTTACCTGGTATTGTTTTTGAAAAGAATGTGGAGGGCAACTATGTGTCATATGTCAGAAGATGTTTCAATGGTAAAAATAAGTTCAGCTTTAATCCCCACTCTCTGGAAACTCCCAATATCATTCCTGTTCCGAAAAGGAATTATCCCGCCGTAAATAATGACTATTGCCCAGTTGCTTTGACTTTGATAGCGATGAAGCGTTTAGAATGGATTGTCAAAAAATTGTTACTTGATAATGTAAGTCATTTGCTAGATCATTTTGCAATTTGCATATTGACCAGGGCGTGGGACGGAAGACGCAACATTAACCCTCCTGCAAAATATCTACTCTCATCTGGAGACTTGTAACAACTATGTAAGAATCCTCTTTATGGATTTTTCTTCCGCGTTCAGTACCATCCAACCACACCTTTTAATGAGTAAACTGTTTAATCTGGGCGTTAATAGCAACATTATCAAATGGGTTAAAGAGTTCATGGTACAAAGAACTCAGTATGTCAGTGTCAATGGCTATCAATCTTCTTTTCTCTCAACCTCTACTGGAGCTCCACAGGGCTGTGTTCTTTCACACTTACTCTTCAGTTTGTATACCAATGACTGTTACTTGTCATTAAGTGACGTGTTTACTGTGAAATTCGCAGATGACGCCGCTGTTACTGGCCTAATATCTGATTCTGAACATAATTATCGTCAAGGCATTGAAAAAATTCTATCCTGTCGTAAAGACAATTTTCTTTTTCTGAATGTAAAGAAAACTAAGGAAATGGTGGTTGATTTTCGGAGAAATAAGGAACCTCTACATCCTCTTATAATTGATAATACAGAAATTGAAAAAGTGGACCATTACAAATATGTCGGTGTTATTTTAGATTCAAAGCTTTCGTTTTCAAAACACATTGATTACGTTTACAAAAAAGGCCAACAGCGAATTTATTTTCTTCGCCGCTTAAGAAACTTTTCTATTGACACAACTATAATGACAGTTATTTATCAAACCTTTATTCAGAGTGTGTTGACCTACAATTTTTTATCTTGGTATGGGGGTCTGTCTGCTCGCAACAAAAACAAACTTGTTAAAATTGTTAATACTGCCAGCAAAATTACTGCAGTGTCTTTCGAGTATATTCCCTTTATTTATGAGCGCCAGATTGTCAAAAAGGCAAATAAACTTAGAGTTGATAGTTCACATATTTTATCTCAACATTTTCAACTACTTCCATCTGGTAGCCATTTTCGATTACCTTCGCTTCAAACAAACAGAGCTCGACAATCCTTCATACCATCCAGTAGTCGTTTTATTAATGCAACAGATGTGTTTGAATAGTCTTCATGCATGCAATAACTACTAACTCAGCCTCATTGCCTATGTGGTTAATTGTATTGAATCATCAGCATTTATTTTGTGCATGTAAATTATTGTGTATATTTTTGTGGCCTTTTTTGATACAAAAGGAATTTCCTCCGGGATAATAAAGTGTTATCTTTTTTTATCTTATCTTATCTTAGAATTAAATATTTTTATACAGTTGATTATGATGATATCATCTGAAATCATTTGATGAATGCTGCTCATTTGTTACTGAAACTGAATTTATTACTCTGCTTCATTGAGCAGCATATTGATGACAGATTAATTTAATAAAATCATGTACCGTGAGACAGATATTATGAAATATAGTTAGTAGCAGATAATGGAAAAGCCACTGTCATTAATTTCTGCCATCTATCACTAATCAGATAGTAACCATAGAAATGCACTGAATGTATCAATAGGTCAGTTTTGTTCCATGAATATATATCTAAAGTATATAGTTTATAAATAAATTATTAAAACCATTCAACATATCGAGAATTATGTTTGTTTAATAATTAATATTAACATGCATATACAATTTCACATCCAACATATGAAGTTCATTGTTCATTCCTCATTTTCAGAGTGTAGTTCTCCAGTTGGGCCTCCAGCACTTGCAATTCTAGCTGACGCTTCCTGGTCGCATAGTCCACACCGTTGGTCATGGTTAAATGTTCAGAGCTCGTAGTGGTGGCGGTGGTTGTATTAGTGGCACAGCTTACGGGGAGTAATGATGGAATGTTCTGCTGTGCAAAACGTTCCTGCAAGGGCTCTTCATTGTCCAGTGAACTTGAAAACAAAAATTAGACAATTAACTGATTGTGAATCTGACATTAACTTTACATTCAATTTCAAATGTAACCTATCTTGTTCACCAACAGACATAATTATTCAATATCAATTCTTCATTTTACTGTCAACTTATTCTATTTTTCCAGCATTACATAATTGCTGAATAAAAGGAATGGATATTGTTTGTGAAATGGTTTTGTAGTATTTATCATTTGTTGATAAATTCATTACATAATGCATAATTTCAATTGTTCCAGCCCATGTCCAACTAGCCAAATATTCAGTCAGAGGCTATCAGTCAGACTTTGAGGCTATCATTTTATTCTTCTACATATTCTTGTTATATGATACAGACTGATTCATGTTGCATTATACTGACTGTATTTAGTGTGCACCACCTACCTAGTCATGTCAATAATCTGAAGAAATGAAGTGTCCAAGCCATCACCTATACCGGAGATCGAGACATTGTCATCCCCCAATATCGACTGTATGGTATCAGCTACCGCATAGAGAGAGGTTGTTCTTGGTCCCCTATCTGTGAAAAATAAGTACTTTTTTAATAATTATACCAACAGCATTAAATAATCAATAACATTTATAAATCAGTGATTCTACCTTTGAAATTTGATTTAAGAGTAAATATTGTAAGAAAGTCAATAATATACAGATGTTTTATTAAAGAATGAAAGTCAGTGTTTGGGAAGTCAAATGGCCATGCAATCTTTTACATACAAAATGTACATGCATACAAAGTGGTTCAGTTTTCTTGTTGTTTCTATTGCTAAACACTGTATTTGATTTACAGTAGCAATGTTATTCAAACATAATGGCCTCATCATGTCATGAGTTTCCTAAGTATCAAATTTACAGTGACAGCTGGCTGATCGATTAAATGTCGTCTGATTCAGTACCTACAGCGCGTGCAGCCTTGACCAATGGCTTTATTGGACAGGTAGTTCGCTTAACAATAAACGTAAATAGTGTACTTACCATAGTTAAACACTCGGAATAAAAGCAAAGACGTCGCACAGCATCCGTAAAAGGTCAAAACAAAAAGCCGGAAATATACCGTCTTCTTAAACTGACATAACAGTTTAATGCGACGTCGCACATTCACGTTTTCGTGCTAAAAATAAAACGCGGTTTTCCCTTTGTGACTTTTAAATCTTTTGCCGAGGAGAGTTCTGAAAGTCCTTAGTTACAACTCGTAGAATTTATCTGAGAGTGATTCTAAGACGTAGCTAAAAGTTAGTCTAAGAACGTTTATAGATAACTCCAACAGCCAATCTTTTAACTGGAGAGACCGATTTTAGGAATTCTCAAGACCAAACCCAAAAAAAAAGCCCAAGAATCTATATAAATACGGCCATAGGTGTTCTCGCAAAAGATGAGCATATCCTGCCCCAGTCAAGCAAACACATGTAAAGTCTCCAGTCAATGGTTCACCACAGAAATGAATTCGGGAATATATGGTTATATCGGTCATTGATAACTGCATCGGACATAATTTTGTCACTGATGCATCAAAATCTCAGAATCTTTATACAGATCTCAAATATGAAGGAGTTAAGGCTTATCAAGTTCAGGTGGGCAATATCAGTGGAAGGGAACTGGCCATCCGAAGGTTACGTGAATGATATCAAATCATCGATATACACCTCAAGCTTCAGTTAGACTTCGTGGCAAATTACCAGTACCAAACCATTCAGGGATTCCCCGATCCCATGCAAAGCATCTGTAAACGTCACCAACACCCACGAGGAGCAAGTTGAGCAGCCTGGTGGTGAGAGCTGTCTGCCAGTCACGCCGAAATAATCCGTACCCATTCAACAAACATGGGCACAATGCGTGAAGCCCATTTCGGATTCCGCAAATGATATTGCCAGAATATTGCCAAAACGGAGGAACACTCACCACCACCCACCTCTCAAACGTCGGAGGATTTCCACGCTCTCCTTCGTCGACTGACCCTGGTCTCCGCATCTACAAAAACCCATAGACATGCGCATTCAGGAGACAGGTCCAGTTCATTCGAGACAGAAGCTGCTAGCGAAACATCCAGCTGATCATGGCGTCCGCCACGCCAAATACCGTATTGACGATGAAACCTTCGCCGACTTCACCAAAAGTGATTAAGTGATTTGAGATTCCTGATGTAATTCCTCATCACGAATATCGAAGAAACAATATTTCCACAAGGAAGGATAACAAAGAAGTATTTCACAAATTCAACCAGGTGGAATTTATAGGATCCGAGGCCCTCTGACCAGCGTTCGAATCATTTGACGCATATGTTTCGTAGTCCATGAGATACGTAGAACTTATGGGAGACTATGAAGACATATGAGGAAAGTGTGTAACATGGCCATCGTTTTCATAGATTTACAACGTCTGGAAATAATTGTAAATGTTGTTCCTTTATCACACACAGGTTTAAATAGCCTTAAAGTCGTGTGGGTAATAGGTTTATATTAAACCCAGCATTTCATACATCTAAATGTTCGATCATAGGTTAAATGGATTATTGCCATATTGACAGAAATTAGAAGATAACTCTACTCTTGTTTTCAATCTTTGCGATCCTTTATCGTTGATATAAGACCGCCAAATGTTCTAGTAATTTAATAACCGAACGCTTTCTATTCTGTGCCGACTGACACGACGTTTTAAAACCGGACTCTCGGTGCGCAAGAACACAAGGCGTGAAGGGGCCTTTTTCCTGGAAATCGCTTGAATCATCCTGCTGAGGGACACGTTGTGTAATAACCAAAATAAGACAATTTCAACAACATAAATGCTTTATTTCAGGAACCATTATGCTTTTTATTTGTAACAAGTAGCATAAATAGATTTTTAAAATGCAGTTTATCCTGTGAGCAAGTCCAATTATTTCATTTTTCTCAAGCGAATTATTAATCTCCCTTTACTGTATGACAATCGATCCTGTTCTAATTCAAGCTGTGAACTTCGCTAAGTTGAGTTGCTTAGCTAACTTATTCACATGGAGGTAACTGTTGATAACCACGATACTCTTTCCGAATTTGGAAAGACCTGACATGCCTGCTATGTGGAGAAACACAGCGGCAGTACTGGGCATTACATGGCCGACGTATTCGGACACAGGTTAGACGTGTTGGACGACGTGCGTTGTCGACGTCATGCCTGCTAGATCTAGACCCTGTTTGAAAGTTTGGCGGAATACCGCCGAATTTTCCTGCTGAAAGTTCTTCACTGATTAGTCGCCTAAGACATTCTACTTCAAACCATTCGCTTTTACTTCAATAACATCAAAGATGTTGCCGAGGTAGACATGTTTGTTTACAAACAAAACGGTCAACGAGTTCATTGTAGACACATTCGCGGTCAATCGGTCAAATTAGTTATTAGTGGTCCTTAAACCGCCATTTAAGTACGGTTTTGATGAGCTCTCAGAATCGAGCATCGCACAATATCGTGCCAGAATTAGCATTTATTTCAATGGTTCGGTAATATAATCCGCATTAAGCCACAAGCGTGCTAATCCACGCTCTGTGCCGCAATGAGGTGGAGATCGACCCTTTCATGAACATTTCAAGCCTTCGTTTCAGGTGAGCATTTGTCCTCACGCATATGTGCATGCTCTTACTAACAATGGAACCAAAAGACACAAACAGTATAGCTAATACAGTCATATTGAGCTTGCTACTGGCAGGTCATACAATACTGACAAATCTGCCGGGAATTGAACCATCTCGCCATGAAGGATACATAATGCATGGCTTGTTCAAAGGTGTAGATGATGTTATGACACAAGCAATACATCACCCCCATGGGCACTGAATATTTTAAAAAATGCATAGTATTACCTTTCATTCCCAGGATTTTCTTGAGTGTTTGCAGAACAACTTTCTGAAAATTGGAAATCTGAAACCTAACAAAAAACATATATACACAAGTACATAACAATCGCTATTAAATCATATTCCCTCCTGCGAATTCCCTAAAACCAGTTCCTCGCCATAAGAATATCACAGGAGATGCTTTGATTTTATTATTCAGTGGGAGTATGGTTGTCTCGCTTCACCTTTAAACTCAGCTCGGTTCCTAGCAAAAATAATCCGCGAATGTATTTAGACCTGCCATGGGACGCACGTCATAACGCGTGCCTAGACAAAACCATGTACCAAGTTTCTCGTTTCTTTGCGTTCACAAAAGCCTCCAAGCAGCCATTATTGACAGAGTATAAAATGACTTTCTCTATGAAAACGAAGGGTTTTTAATGGGAAATGTGACGTAATAGATTTGCAGTGACTGGAATATGTTCAAAAAAGACTATACTCATGTATGTATGTATATGCAGAACCCCATAGCTGATTTGCGGGGATACAGGGAAGACATATCTGTCCTTATTTTACATGACTCTTGCCATAATAATAACCCATTACATCACGTATGTTATTGGCGTAAGATGTTTTAAGCAATACCAAATCTTCCCTTTGAATATCTTCTGTAATGAGACAGTTAGTTGACATACATGTGGGTATTTAATGGCCCATGTGTCACAAGACCCGTGAATATCGGGTATTAGACTTGACCTTCAGTAACCTCTGCTTGTAAGAGGCGACTAACGTGATCGATGACTTGCTCTAATAACATGTCATCGTATCCCAATTGCGTAGATCAAAGCTTATGGTATTGATCACTGGACTCTTAATCTAGACTCGATTATTTACAGACGTCAATAATGTACAAAATGTTATTGAATATTGTTGAGTGAGGCATTAAACAACAAACGAACCAACTGACATTACATTAACACACAGAGACTCTAGTGTATGTGACATTATGTTTCACTTTTAATATTAATCTGGTGAGTAATCATTTATTTATTATTCAATCATTTATATATTAGATTGATAACAATATACCATAATAATATATACTAACTACCAACCTTTAAATTTCGGATCCGAGTCAGATTTCTGTCCTAGTGTAGTAAGTTGAGTGGGTAGCGAGAAAGTGTAGAGGTGAAAAATACTGGTTTGATCGGGGCACAACATCTAAAATAAGCTAATTACAAATATGCGCAGGCTTCTACTTTCATAACAACTGGCTTACCGATCTAAACTAAAGTGGACTGTGGACCCGAAAGTGAAAACACATTAAGGAAGGGTAGAGTTTTCGCAAGGATGTTCTTTAGCTTACATAACTGTTTGGAATAGCGTGCAGCCTGAAAATGAGAGATTTTATTCATTATAATATTGTAGATATGACGATGTTCGTTTATAAATCTGAAAGTAATACGATAAATGATATTTGTTACATACATACATACATACATACATACATACATACATATTGCATACATACATACATACATACATACATACATACATACATACATACATACATACATACATACATGCATAGCACCGATATCCAGCTTAGCTGCTCAAAAGGCGCTTTGTTTTCCCCTCGATCATTCTGGATGTCAATCTCTAATCTCAACTCCCCTGGGGATCATACAACTCTTGCCGCCTACTAGACGCACCGAGTTAGTGCGATTTTCCTCGGTAACCTTACGAGGCAAATTCCATTCACAGCTTGGTGGACTGCATCAATATAGTCACAGTACTTTGTCCAAGTTTCACTGCATGTTGCTGCACCTGCAACTAGGTGTTTCGCATCGCATTCATGTGGCCACCATCCCGTTACTTCTACCAACGGATTCGTAAGTTCTTTAAGCGCAATATGGTTATGTACTTGTACACCTGGCCAGGACAACACTGAAAGAGTCAGCATACAAAGTTGACTCCGCTTCGCCAATTCCGGTCACAGGTGGGCTCGATCTCCAACACGTAACCCTCGCAGGATCACCAGCCTGGCGCTTCAGACAGTCTCGCCCACCACGCCCCATAACATCAAAATATCAGAAGCATACAAACGACATTATGTCAAATTAAAACAGCTGAATGATAAAACATGATCAGTATGTACAAGAAATCTTTGATAAATCTCGCAAAATGATTAATGATGAATATGAACTGGATATATTTTGATTTAGGAGAATCCAGAGTCTTCCCGAAAATGGTATTCGGCATTTCTGGCATAACTTTGGCTCACGGCTATTGCTTTGTTGTTTAACCGGCACGCACTCACAGCAACAATTCAATCGATGCAGGATCATTGTTCAGGCCGTATCCCCAAAGGGTTAAAGCATTGTAAAAGTAGTGTCTTCCCTGAGAGGGCATGTAAGTCCCAAAGCAAAGCAAATATAAACTTACCGCGAATCTGTAAACGCAGTATATCTAGTGATTCCAATTCTGGCCAAATCTTTCCGTAATCGCCGGAAATAATGGATGGTGTAAATCCAGCTAGGGTCCATGCAGGTAGCAAAGGTACTGTGGTGTCCCTATGGTCCCTATGTGTATAGTGATTCACCTTCAGTTGTCATTTATAGTTTAAATGTTTTAAATTTAATAACTAGTTTTAAAATGTATATGTGTGATGAACTAGTTGTTTTAATGTCCTTAGTTGCATCAGGTGTTTATAATTTCATCCATAATTGTTGGTTAATATATACTCGAGCAGCAAAAAGAAACGTCACTTTGAATTTTTCCTTCGCAGAAACGAATAACTTCTAAGAAACGATTAGTGTTAACTCATTTAATGCTTTGATTGTATATTTTGACACCAACATCTCCAACTTTACCTGAGCAAAGACATTCCCGTCCCAAAACCCGCAACCTGATCTCGGAAGAAGGTACGGTGTTCTCCATGTTTTTCATGCAACTCATGTTGCACGCCTGTTCACAAGGACCAACCCTATAAAATGCACCCCCGTAAACCTGGTTGCTGAAACATTCACATTACAACGTCAGCAGGATGCCCCGACTCAATGACAGCTGAGAGGAACCAGGCGCTAGGAACACTTGAACAATTTGAAGCTGGCCACACTGCACATGCTTGTTGCCAATCACTTTCTTTCAGGTCAACGTTCGACCATCTACAGGTTGCGGCAACGTGTTTCTGCGCCACCAACACCACAAATGATCGCCCCCCGTAATTGGCAGACCGTTGGAGACTATTAAGACTATGCCATAAGCTGCAATGATGTGCAGCATGTAGCATGTAATAAAATCCCTTCCATGCAGCAACCGGTGTCGCACGCCAGACAGTGGGAATCACGCAGCAGACAAAGCGCCGCCGATCGTCTTCCAACAGCGAAACTCCATTGCCGTGGACCTTGCCGTGGACCTATCCTCACCCCTCGTCATCGGCGTGAACGTTCACAGTTTGGTCTCCTAATAAACACCAAAACTGGCGATACAGGTTACCGGATAACCTGTTCTGTTCACAGATGAGAGCCTGCGCCGTTTATAAACTGCAGATGGCAGAACATGAATATGCCGATTACGTGGCTAGCGGCCCCGTAGACCACCTGCTGGCGGAAAGATATTCATGGGGAGGTGCGGCATCATCGGCTGGGGAGTAGGCCTCGAACCACAGAGCGGGTCTCTGTGGCGTTCCAGTTCCTTGGTCCAGGAGAGGAGGGTGGTGTACCTGCCTCAGGTGCGCTACACCGACCAAGCTCTCAAGATCCCACGTCATACCACATTTCGCACGTCACCGGAACAACATTTTCCAGCATGATAACGCTCTGGCCCATAATACCACAGAGTTACACGGGACTC